>NC_045455.1:4563062-4615135 GCF_002776525.5 Piliocolobus tephrosceles
ATAATTTATAATCCTTTGGGTATATACCCAGTAGTGGGATGGCTGGGTCATATGGTACATGTAGTTCCAGATCCTTGAGGAATTGCCATACTGTTTTCTATAATGGTTGAAGTAGTTTACAATCCCACCAACAGTGTAAAAGTGTTCCTATTTCTCCACATCCTCTCCAACACCTGTTGTTTCCTGATTTTTTAATGATTGCCATTCTAACTGGTGTGAGATGGTATCTCATTGTGGTTTTGATATGCATTTCTCTGATGGCAAGTGATGATGAGCATTTTTTCATGTGTCTGTTGGCTACACATTTTTTCATGTGTCTGTTTCTTCTTTTGAGAAATGTCTGTTCATATCCTTTCCCCACTTTTTGATGGGGTTGTTTGTTTTTTTCTTGTAAATTTGTTTGAATTCTTTGTAGATTCTGGATATTAGCCCTTTGTCAGATGAGTAGATTGCAAAAATTTTCTCCCATTCTGTAGGTTGCCTGTTCACTCTGATGGTAGTTTCTTTTGCTGTGCAGAAGCTCTTTAGTTTAATTAGATCCCATTTGTCAATTTTGGCTTTTGTTGCCGTTGCTTTTGGTGTTTTAGACATGAAGTCCTTGCCCATGCCTATGTCCTGAATGGTACTACCTAGATTTTCTTCTAGGGTTTTTATGGTATTAGGTCTAACATTTAAGTCTCTAATCCCTCTTGAATTAATCTTCGTATAGGGAGTAAGGAAAGGATCCAGTTTCAGCTTTCTACTTATGGGTAGGCAATTTTCCCAGCACCATTTATTAAATAGGGAATCCTTTCCCCATTTCTTGTTTCTCTCAGGTTTGTCACAGATCAGATGGCTATAGATGTGTGGTATTATTTCTGAGGACTCTGTTCTGTTCCATTGGTCTATATCTCTGTTTTGGTACCAGTACCATGCTGTTTTGGTTACTGTAGCCTTGTAGTATAGTTTGAAGTCAGGTAGCGTGACGCCTCCAGCTTTGTCCTTTTGACTTAGGATTGTCTTGGCAATGCGGGCTCTTTTTTGGTTCCATATGAACTTTAAAGCAGTTTTTTCCAATTCTGTGAAGAAACTCATTGGTAGCTTGATGGGGATGGCATTGAATCTATAAATTACCTTGGGCAGTATGGCCATTTTCACGATATTGATTCTTCCTATCCATGAGCATGGTATGTTCTTCCATTTGTTTGTGTCCTCTTTTATTTCACTGAGCAGTGGTTTGTAGTTCTCCTTGAAGAGGTCCTTTACATCCCTTGTAAGTTGGATTCCCAGGTATTTTATTCTCTTTGAAGCAGTTGTGAATGGAAGTTCATTCCTGATTTGGCTCTCTGCTTGTCTGTTACTGGTGTATAAGAATGCTTGTGATTTTTGCACATTAATTTTGTATCCTGAGACTTTGCTGAAGTTGCTTATCAGCTTAAGGAGATTTAGGGCTGAGACGATGGGGTTTTCTAAATATACAATCATGTCATCTGCAAACAATTTGCAGCCAGAACTTCCAACACTATATTGAATAGGAGTGGTGAGAGAGGGCATCCCTGTCTTGTGCCAGTTTTCAAAGGGAATTTTTCCAGTTTTTGCCCATTCAGTATGATATTAGCTGTGGGTTTGTCATAAATAGCTCTTATTATTTTGAGGGACGTTCCATCAATACCGAATTTATTGAGCGTTTTTACCATGAAGGGCTGTTGAATTTTGTCAAAAGCCTTTTCTGCATCTATTGAGATCATCATGTGGTTCTTGTCTTTGGTTCTGTTTATATGCTGGATTACATTTATTGATTTGCGAATGTTGAACCAGCCTTGCATCCCAGGGATGAAGCCCACTTGATCATGGTGGATAAGCTTTTTGATGTGCTGCTGGATTCGGTTTGCCAGTATTTTGTTGAGGATTTTTGCATCGATGTTCATCAGGGATATTGGTCTAAAATTCTCTTTTTTTGTTGTGTCTCTGCCAGGATTTGGTATCAGGATGATGTTCGCCTCATAAAATGAGTTAGGGAGGATTCCCTCTTTTTCTACTGATTGGAATAGTTTCAGAAGGAATGGTACCAGCTCCTCCTTGTACCTCTGGTAGAATTCAGCTGTGAATCCATCTGGTCCTGGACTTTTTTTGGTGGGTAGGCTATTAATTGTTGCCTCAATTTTGGAGCCTGCTATTGGTCTATTCAGGGATTCAACTTCTTCCTGGTTTAGTCTTGGGAGAGTGTAAGTGTCCAGGAAATTATCCATTTCTTCTAGATTTTCTAGTTGATTTGCGTAGAGGTGTTTATAGTATTCTCTGATGGTAGTTTGTATTTCTGTGGGGTCGGTGGTGATATCCCCTTTATCATTTTTTATTGCATCTATTTGATTCCTCTCTCTCTTCTTCTTTATTAGTCTTGCTAGCGGTCTGTCAATTTTGTTGATCTTTTCAAAAAACCAACTCCTGGATTCATTGATTTTTTGGAGGGTTTTTTGTGTCTCTATCTCCTTCAGTTCTGCTCTGATCTTAGTGATTTCTTGCCTTCTGCTAGCTTTTGAATGTGTTTGCTCTTGCCTCTCTAGTTATTTTAATTGTGATGTTAGAGTGTCCATTTTAGATCTTTCCTGCTTTCTCTTGTGGGCATTTAGTGCTATAAACTTCCCTCTGCACACTGCTTTAAATGTGTCCCAGAGATTCTGGTATGTTGTATCTTTGTTCTCATTGGTTTCAAAGAACATCTTTATTTCTGCCTTCATTTCGTTATGTACCCAGTAGTCATTCAGGAGCAGGTTGTTCAGTTTCCGTGTAGTTGAGCGGTTTTGATTGAGTTTCTTAGTCCTGAGTTCTAGTTTGATTGCACTGTGGTGTGAGAGACAGTTTGTTATAATTTCTGTTCTTTTACATTTGCTGAGGAGTGCTTTACTTCCAATTATGTGGTCAATTTTGGAATAAGTGCGATGTGGTGCTGAGAAGATTGTATATTCTGTTGATTTGGGGTGGAGAGTTCTATAGATGTCTATTAGGTCTGCTTGGTGCAGAGATGAGTTCAATTCCTGGATATCCTTGTTAACTTTCTGTCTCATTGATCTGTCTAATGTTGACAGTGGAGTGTTGAAGTCTCCCATTATTATTGTATGGGAGTCTAAGTCACTTTGTAAGTCTCTAAGGACTTGCTTTATGAATCTGGGTGCTCCTGTATTGGGTGCATATATATTTAGGATAGTTAGCTCTTCCTGTTGAATTGATCCCTTTCCCATTATGTAATGGCCTTCTTTGTCTCTTTTGATCTTTGATGGTTTAAAGTCTGTTTTATCAGAGACTAGTATTGCAATCCCTGCTTTTTTTTGTTGTCCATTTGCTTGGTAGATCTTCCTCCATCCCTTTATTTTGAGCCTATGTATGTCTCTGCATGTGAGATGGGTCTCCTGAATACAGCAGACTGATGGGTCTTGACTCTTTATCCAGTTTGCCAGTCTGTGTCTTTTAATTGGAGCATTTAGTCCATTAACATTTAAGGTTAATACTGTTATGTGTGAACTTGATCCTGCCATTATGATATTAACTGGTTATTTTGCTCATTAGTTGATGCAGTTTCTTCCTAGACTCGATGGTCTTTACATTTTGGCATGTTTTTGCAATGGCTGGTACCGGTTGTTCCTTTCCATGTTTAGTGCTTCCTTCAGGGTCTCTTGTAAGGCAGGCCTGGTGGTGACAAAATCTCTAAGCATTTGCTTATCTGTAAAGGATTTTATTTCTCCTTCACTGATGAAACTTAGTTTGGCTGGATATGAAATTCTGGGTTTAAAATTCTTTTCTTTAAGAACGTTGAATATTGGCCCCCACTCTCTTCTGGCTTGGAGAGTTTCTGCTGAGAGATCTGCTGTTAGTCTGATGGGCTTCCCTTTGTGGTAACCCGACCTTTCTCTCTGGCTGCCCTTAAGATTTTTTCCTTCATTTCAACTTTGGTGAATCTGGCAATTAGGTGTCTTGGAGTTGCTCTTCTCGAGGAGTATCTTTGTGGCGTTCTCTGTATTTCCTGAATTTGAATGTTGGCCTGCCCTGCTAGGTTGGGGAAGTTCTCCTGGATGATATCCTGAAGAGTGTTTTCCAGCTTGGTTCCATTTTCCCCCTCACTTTCAGGCACCCCAATCAGATGTAGATTTGCTCTTTTTACATAATCCCATACTTCTTGCAGGCTTTGTTCATTTCTTTTTCTTCTTTTTTCTTTTGGTTTCTCTTCTCGCTTCATTTCATTCATTTGATCCTCAATCGCTGATACTCTTTCTTCCAGTTGATCGAGTCGGTTACTGAAGCTTGTGCATTTGTCACGTATTTCTCGTGTCATGGTTTTCATCTCTGTCATTTCGTTTATGACCTTCTCTGCATTAATTAGTCTAGCTGTCAATTCTTCCACTCTTTTTTCAAGATTTTTAGTTTCTTTGCGCTGGGTACGTAATTCTTCCTTTAGCTCTGAGAAGTTTGATGGACTGAAGCCTTCTTCTCTCATCTCGTCAAAGTCATTCTCTGACCAGCTTTGATCCGTTGCTGGCGATGAGCTGCGCTCCTTTGCAGGGGGAGATGTGCTCTTATTTTTTGAATTTCCAGCTTTTCTGCCCTGCTTCTTCCCCATCTTCGTGGTTTTATCTGCCTCTGGTCTTTGATGATGGTGACGTACTGATGGGGTTTTGGTATAGGTGTTCTTCCTGTTTGATAGTTTTCCTTCTAATAGTCAGGACCTTCAGCTGTAGGTCTGTTGGAGACTGCTTGAGGTCCACTCTAGACCCTGTTTGCCTGGGTATCAGCAGCAGAGGTTGCAGAAGATAGAATATTGCTGAACAGCGAGTGTACCTGTCTGATTCTTACTTTGGAAGCTTCCTCTCAGGGGTGTACTCCACCCTGTGAGGTGTGGGGTGTCAGACTGCCCCTAGTGGGGGATGTCTCCCAGTTAGGCTACTCAGGGGTCAGGGACCCACTTGAGGAGGCCGTCTGTCCCTTCTCATATCTCAACCTCCATGTTGGGAGATCCACTGCTCTCTTCAAAGCTGTCAGACAGAGTCATTTGTGTCTGCACAGGCCTCTGCTGCTTCCTGTGTTATTTTTTAGCTGTGCCCTGTCCCCAGAGGCGGAGTCTACAGAGACAGGCAGGTTTCCTTGAGCTGCTGTGAGCTCCACCCATTTCGAGCTTCCCAGCGGCTTTGTTTACCTACTTAAGCCTCAGCGATGGTGGGCGCCCCTCCCCCAGCCTCGCTGCTGCCTTGCGGTTAGATCACTGCAGACTGCTGTGTTAGTGAGGAGGGATGCTCCGTGGTCGTGGGACCCTCCCGGCCAGGTGTGGGGTATATTCTCGTGGTGTGCCCGTTTGCTTACAGTGCAGTATTGGAGTGGGAGTTACCTGATTTTCCAGGTGTTGTGTGTCTCAGTTCCCCTGGCTAGGAAAAGGGATTCCCTTCCCCCTTGCGCTTCCCAGGTGAGGCGATGCCTCGCCCTGCTTCAGCTCTTGCTGGTTGGGCTGCAGCAGCTGACCAGCACCGATTGTCCGGCACTCCCTAGTGAGATGACCCCAGTACCTCAGTTGAAAATGCAGAAATCACCGGTCTTCTGTGTCGCTCGCGCTGGGAGTTGGAGACTGGAGCTGTTCCTATTCGGCCATCTTGCTCCGCCACCTCCTGAATTGTTTTTAAAGCCAACATGTTGAATTCTAGATTTAGAGTAAGTACTGAAGGATGGCAGTAGGGTGCAACACCCTTGTATGCAGTTCAGTTTGCAGCCGTCTTCCAATTTAAGGCCTAAAGATTTCTTGTCTTTACATAAGACTATACAAAGGGCTTCCATAGTGAAATAATCTGGGAAAATACTATGTAGTATGTCTTATTTGCTTGTTGGAAAGTTAAAGACTGGTAATTGCTATAGTAAAGAGACATTTAAAATGAAATCAGTTTAATTGAATACCATCATAGAAAAGACCAAAACTATCCGTCTATTGATCTATGGATCTATCTATGGATCTATCTATCTATGTCTTTGTTCTGAAACTTGAACTGGTACGCAAACTATTGAACCTCTTTTTAAAAGGAAACAAATTTTAGTACAAGTTTTCAGAAAATGACACCTATGTTCTCATATAGAGTAGAACTAAGTAATTTGTACATATTGAAAATGATCATTGAAACAGCTTCATCACAACGTTTAAGTCTCATAGATGACCTGAAATTGCTTTTCAAACTATTTCTCTGGTTTGTAATAAAAAACAGAATTTCTAGGTATCCCATTTCCATGGAATATGGTTTGGCACCCTTCAAAATTGGCTTCATTTTCTTTGTTGTGATATAACTGTAGATGAAAAAGCAGCACCCTTTGAACACACAGATACTAATGCACGACGGTGGGTTTATCTTTTCTTCCTGACTCATCAGAGACCCCGTTGAGCACAGAATGAAAGCAGGTTAGACCAATGCCTCACATCAGACTGAGGCTACTCTCCATTCATGACACTCTCAAGCGGAGTGAAGGAGAAGGGGGTGTGTAGAGAAGACACCTACACACATTTTATGTTCCTCAGTTTCATAAACAGTAGCAGCCTTATGGGTCTCATCGTGTCCTCCAAAAAGGTCTGCTCAACTCCTAAACTGTGAATACGGCCTTCTTTCTAAGTATGGGGTCGTTGCTGATGTAATCAAGATGAGGTCATCGGGCAGGGCTTAATCCAATATTACCAATGTCCTTACAGAAGAGGAAAGTGCCCTGTGAAAGTACAGACACACGGTGAACACCAAACGGTGACGGGGGCAGAGAGTGGAGTGACGCAACTATAAGCCCCAAACAACAAGGTCTCTGGTGAGCACCAGGAGTGTAGAGATAGCCTGGGCCTGCAGCACCTTGATTTTGAAGCCACCTTGTGGCTTCAGGAACTGAGAGGGAGTAAATTCCTATTTTTCAAGCCATCCAGTTTGTGGTCCTTTGTTTTGGCAGCACTAGGAAACTGATACAAGTAGCTGGTGGTTATTCACCTATTTTATTATATCTGGCCGTGTGCTGGAGCCTTTACATACTTTATTCCTGACAACCATTATACCAGGAGGGATAGGAGAAATAGGGTCTCCCATTTTACGAAGATGGAGTTTCCATTGTCCCATGCCAGCAGCATTAGCATCAACTGGGAAATTTACAGAAATTTGAATTCTCAGACCCTCCCTAGACCTAATGAATCAGAAACTCTGCAGGTGGGTCCAACAATTGCAGTGTGACAAGTCCTCCTGGAGAAGCTAACATAGCATGAAGTGTGATCTCTGAGGATCTAGACAGACCTAGTGGGGATAGAGTTACGATGTTCATTCACATCCCTCTAGATCAAAAGCTGGGTACACACACACGAACACACTCACACACGAACACACACACACACGAACACACTCACACACACACTCACAAGAACACACACATGAACACACACACGAACACACACACACGAACACACACACAAGCACACACACACACACGAACACACACACACTCACAAGAACACACACACAAACACACACACAAACACACAGACTCACATCTGAACACATTTTTTTAAATAAAAAAAAGGGAGGAAGCCTTTTGAGATAAGCAAGGGGCAGCTTTGGGCACTGTTGCTCTCCGCATCCAAAAGCAGAAGGCCCAGGGGAGCCCTGCGAGGATGTATTACCCTCTGCAGAGTCAGGCCTTCTTCATTGCTTTGGAAGAATCTGCAGTAATAACCATCGTCTCTCCTTCCATGTATGTCAAGGCCAAATGCAAAATGACAAAGACCAAGTCGCTTCTTCATTCAGAAAGGATATGAATGCATTTATTTACCATCATGTGTTTGCCTTCCTCTCCTAAGTTCAAGGATCTTTATTTATTCGTATGTGGACTTTATGTTGCCTAACACAGACTTTCTTTCAGAATATTTTCACCTGTGACCATATGGAATATTTCATGATACTGATTCTGACTTGTGAAATTTAAAGCATTTTCAATACAAACAGGTCCCATTTTCTAAAGATTTAGTATCAAGGCCAAGCAGTCTATTTCATTTGTTGACCTGGAAATGGTATTGCAAGGTGGAGCACAATTTGTGACTCAAATGAGCTCCCTCTCTCTCTCTCTCTTTTTTTTTCCCCTGTGCTGAGCATTAGCTAAGAGTTTCAACTCATATATTAAAGGCTTTGATATACATAATACTGATAATATAATAATTACGTCTAAAATGCCAGTTTCCTATGTTGCAAAAAGTCCTGAGTGTACTAACTCAGGAATTTTCACACCATGAGATTATTGAGAGCAACCAGGGACCCAGGGCAGCCTCAAATTTCTCTGATTTACAGGATTTTACATCATCTCTGCTTAGAGTTATTTGTTATCAGAAGTGAAACATTTTAATAACCCCTCTATTACATGTTTTAGTCTTTAGTGTTTTATAGTCTGTTCCCCCAATCAGGAGATTTTGAATATTGGGAGTTACACTTTCCTGGCTTTTCGCCTTGCCAAAATCTTACCCAGCCAATCCCCCACCGAAGAACTCAATTTATTTGCTCAATTTAGTAGGGAGAATTCCGAAGAATTTTTTATGGGAAAAGTGTTTTTGTAGAGACTGTCTTTGACACCTACATTGACCCACCTAAAGCATTAAAAAAAAAAAAAAAATCTTTTGATGCTAAAGTTGAATCAAAACTATGCCTGTCCCCTCCACCTCGGGGCTGTCTTCTGCAGTCTGACGTGCTTTCCAGTAGCAGGTCCCTGTAAGTGCAGAGAACAACTGTCTTTAAATAGCTGCTGATCTTCGTATCATTAATTTCCTGCTCTGAAAACTGAAATGCCTTGTAATTATCCAGCTGTAGGAACACATAAGACAGTACTAAATTTTGCTTAAGTACAGCCTATTGCCAAAACGGAAGCCAAAATATATAATTAGGTAGGCATTAACATTCGAGAGCCGTGTGGTTTCAGAGCAGCACAATGGCAGGGACACGCATGAAGGGCAGGCTGTCTGGGTAATGTAGCAGAAACCTTTCTCTAATAGTGTGCCCTCCCGTGCCCCGTCATGGTGCCAGCATGCCCGTCCTATTACTGGTCTGTGGATAAGGAAGGATTCCACTTTGCGGGGTCCCTGACAAAAGATACAGCTTCCCCTGCCTCAGAAGCAAATGTGTGCATTTGTAAAGCAAGCAGAGTAATTGGATTACAGTGTTCCAGGCTGAACCCAGTGCAAGAAAACAGTCCGTCTTGTCCATTTACATTCATAAACGTCCCACCATTTTTACACAGCGTTGTTCCCAGGGCAGGGGTCATGATGTTCCATAATGAATTCCAAGAGAGCTCCTCAGACAAGCAAAGAGAAGTGCCTGCTTTGACCTCTCACCTGCCTGTAACCGTGAGGAAAAGTCACTGGTGATTTTGTGACAAGGGTGCTTTTCCATTCCCAGTCATGACTTCAAAAAACCTGCAATGTGCCTATGTCTGACCAATGGGGACACTCAGGCAAGAAGAAAATCAACACTTTATGAGTAAAAGTTACTTAAATATATGACATATTTTTGAGAAACAAAATGATGTTGCCAGTTCTTGGGGACTATAGAGCATTTAAGCTCTTTTGACCTATAAAAGCGAAGGGATCGACCGTGGTAGCTTGGGAGAAAAAAAAAATCCTAATGACTATTAATGAGATTCATTATAATACAGGGTCTCCCAGCAATGAATTTTAAACGTCCCCTGTCAGTTTTCTA
This sequence comes from Piliocolobus tephrosceles, assembly GCF_002776525.5. NCBI lineage: Eukaryota > Metazoa > Chordata > Mammalia > Primates > Cercopithecidae > Piliocolobus > Piliocolobus tephrosceles. The sequence continues at coordinate 4,572,770 of NC_045455.1, forward strand.
TCAACGTGGCACAGAAGGAAACATCTGCTCCGGAGTGCCCATGGAGGCGCATTCTTATGAGCTCATCTGCTTCCTCTATTAACTACCGCTCTCGTCGTGTTGTGGACAAGGGATCAATCTTTCCCCCAATTCAGGTTTTCCACCCAAAGCTGAAAGCCTTGGTGCTTGTGGGTATGTTTTAAAAATCATATATTAAAAGTAATTTAAAGGTTAAACTCGAATTACTTTTTTCCTTCTTTTTCTATTTTTTTTTCCTGTTTGAACTAATAGAAATCATTCTTGCTTCTTGTTATCAGATGGAGGGAAACCTTGCACTAGTACATTTCAGCAAAACTCAAGTTCTTTTGTGACCCACGTAATTCTAACATTTTGTTGGGGGATTAATGAAATCGTTCTAGAAGTTCCTGCCTTGAGCAGCATTGTGCAGGACAAACAGAAGGTGAGACGGACGTGTAATTTTAAGGTTTCTAATAGCTACATTTTTAAAAGTAAAGAGAAATTAGTTCTAATAATATGCTTCAGGCCGGGCGCGGTGGCTCACACCTGAAATCCCAGCACTTTGGGAGGCTGAGGCGGGAGGTCAGGAGTTTGAGACCAGCCTGACCCACATGGTAAAACCTTGTCTCTACTAAAAATGCAAAAGAATTAGCTGGGCATGGTGGTGGGTGCCTGTAATTCCATCTACTCAGGAGGCTGAGGCAGGAGAATCGCTTGAACCTGAGAGGCTGAGGTTGCAGTGAGCCGAGATCACACAACTGCACTCCAGCCTGGGTGACAGAGTGAGATTCCATCTCAAATATTTATGTATGTTTCAGTTAAACCAGTATATCCAAATAATACTCTATGAACATATAATCAACATAAATATTATTGATGACCTATTTTACTTTCTCCTTTTGTGTTTTCTACTTGCAACTCTTCACTACTCACATTTCAAGAACTCAATGGACTGACGGACTCGCAGCTTCCACCCTGGATGGCGCTGAACCTGGGGAAGTGCTTTACTTCCATTCTCATGTGAGAAACTGGAAGGCAATGATTTTAAAAGATGCAATTCTGCTTCTTTAGATAAACTGTTGTTTACCATTATACTTCCCTAAAATAGGTTAAATATTTTACTGCTTTTGAGTCTTGATTTTCTAAAGTTTGAATTAGTTGTCAGTGCTAAAATATAAACTTTATTTTAAAGAATAAGACTTATCTGAATGCATTAGACATGAATTTCACTAAAGAAAAGGATTTCAGCACAATAGAAATATCTACATCTAGCCAAAGGTTTCCACAGATGTAAGGCAATTTAGATTTTCCATATGGAGGGATAAACTATTTTTCACTATTTATTTCTGTTGTTTATGGAAATTAAGCAACTTAGAGCAGTAAATGAAGTTTTATTCACAGTACCTTTAATTAGTCAAACATCTGGAAATAGTTTTTGTATATGATATGACTAAATTATAAAAGATATAATTTTTTATGACTCTATGTTTCCATCTAAATCTAATTTTTTATAGTATTACATGAGTACACTGCCCAGAAATCTCCTTTCTCCTGGTTTACCTGGCAATTTCACTATACCTAGTTCCTGTTGGTGACTGCCAAGGGAAGTCTTTTCTTCATTTTTATTTTTATTTTTTTTTTGAGATGGAGTCTTGCTCTGTCGCCCGAGCTGGAGTGCAGTGGCGCGATCTCGGCTCACTGCAAGCTCCGCCTCCCGGGTTCCCGCCATTCTCCTGCCTCAGCCTCCGGAGTAGCTGGGACTACAGGCGCCCGCCACGCCCGGCTAATTTTTTTGTATTTTTAGTAGAGACGGGGTTTCACCGTGTTCGCCAGGATGGTCTCGATCTCCTGACCTTGTGATCCGCCCGCCTCAGCCTCCCAAAGTGCTGGGATTACAGGCGTGAGCCACCGCGCCCGGCCGTCTTTTCAATCAATATTAAGACATTGGCTACTTTGTATACGCTGGCTGCTTCACCTAGCTCTGTGGAGTCAAGAGTATGTTGCACATAATGAAATACAAGACCATCAACCTGGAGATATGAGGAATATGGAAAGTGGCTTTTGATGTCAGAAGCACACAATCAGTGCTGCCTTACTTTAGAGAGAAGTGCCGTCTTTTCCTACCAAGATCATTGAAAAAGATGTTTTAGAGGAAATGGGATTGTATGATGGTTAGGATTTGGCAACTTGGAGAGGAAGACAACATTCCAAGAAAGATACTTGAGAAAAACACCTGGAAAATCAGACAAAGATAAAATAGCGATTGGCATATAATTCTAATAAAAGACAAATAGTATGAAAAGGGGGTACATTTATTAAGATACAGGTTCATGAAAAAATTCTATGTAGTTATTTAAGCAGTCATATAGCAATGCGACTGGTTTCAGGATATAGTGGGGTGCTCTTTGGAAGGATGATGTGGCATTGAAAGAGTGATAAAGAGAGAGAAAGAGAAAAGGGAATTGCAAAACCTGAAAATCCTTCTTCAGGCTATTTCTCTAAAGCAGGGGTCTTTTACTTGTCATTTATCTGTGAACTCTCGAGGTTCAAGACAAATATTCAATAACTCCTAGGCATTCTTTTTAATAGTCAACATTGCTACTATTTTTATTTCTTATTATTTTTGTTTGTTTCTTCTGTTTTTGAGACAGGGTTTGCTCTGTTGCCCAGCCTGGAGTGCAGTGGTGTGATCACAGCTCGATGTAGCCTTGACCTCTCAGGTTCAAGCCTCCTGAATAGCTGTGACCACAGGTGCACACCACCATCCCCAGCAATTTTTTAACATTTTTTGTAGAAATGAGGTCTTATTATGTTGCCCAGGTTGGTCTTGAACTCCTGGGCTCAAGCGATCCTCCTCCCTCAGCCTCCCAAATTGTTGGGGTTACAAGTGTGAACCACTGCCCTCAGCCCATCTCCATTATTTTTAAAACAAACACATAAGGAAAGGGTGTAGTGATATAGATTTTTTTTAGATTGGTGTATTACTCTGTTCTCATGCTGCTAATAAAGACATATCCAAAACTGGGTAATTTATAAGGAAAGAAGTTTAATTGACTCACAGTTCCACATGGCTGAGGAAGCCTCACAATCATGGTAGAAGGCGAAGGAGGAGCAAAGCCACATCTTACAGAGGGGCAGGCAAGAGAGTGTGTGCGGGGGAACTATCTTTTATAAAATCATCAGATATCATGAGGCTTACTCACTATCACGAGAACAGCATGGCAAAGACCCACCCCCTGATGCAGTGACCTCCCACCAGGTCCCTCCCATGACACATGGGAATTACGGGAGCTACAATTCAAGATGAGATTTGGGTGGGGACACAGCCAAACCCTATCCATTGGAATAGATGTTTTTTCTTAATTTATACAGATCAGTGTGGGCTCTGCAGCTGGCTGTGCCAGTTTCGATCCTAATTTTATCACGCACTTGTTGTGTGAACCCACGGAAGATGCTGGGCATTCCCCTGCCTCATTTTACTCATCTGTGAAATGGAGATAGTGAGAGTAACTTCTCATGGTGTGTTTTGGTTTTAAATTGACTTTATTTTTTTTTAGAGCAGCTTTATGTTCTCAGCAAAACTGAGCAAAAGGTACAGATCTTTCCATATACCTCCCCACCTCCACCTCCACACACACACTGCCTAGGTCTTCATTACCCCCATCCCTTGCCAGGGGGTACATTTGTTACAATCAATTAACCTAAATTGTCTCATCATCATCACCCAAATTTCACAGTTTACATTAGAGTTCACTCCTGGTGTTGCACATTCGATAGGTTTTGACAAATGTATACATATTTGCTTTTAAGGTGAAAAGAAAATACTCAAAATGCTTAGAAGAGTATATGGCATAGATGAAAAACTCAAAATGTTATCTATTATCATTGATATTATTATTGATTATAATAGTACATTTTAAAATAATCTTTTGAAACACAGTTTTTCTTTTCTTTAAATTATAGTGGCATGTCTGTAACTTATATATGTGATATAGGTTGTATATTTATATGATTTATAATAATTATATAATACTAGATATAGTAGTGTATATTACATAAACTATATATACTATGGTATGTATACTATATAATATATACGTATTCTGTATTATATATAACACAATATATTATGTATATATAATATATATGAAGACATACATATATAGTATATATACTAAATTATTAGGTTGTTGCAAAACTAATTGCAGTTTTTGCCATTACGTGCCAAGTAAAAACCGCAATAACTTTTGCACCAACCTATAATACATGTCTTCAAAAACTGATGAGCAGAATCTCTGAACTCAGCCAAATACAGAAGGATCCTAGGGGGATGGGTGATGGGTAAAATGCATGCTGCAAAACATTTCTCTTAAAAATCTCACTCTGTAGTCTGAAACTTCTAATATTCTGGCTGTCTTTGAGTGTGGTGAGCTCATATTTTGAGGTCAACAATTCGTATTTCCTTCAAATAATACCAGTTGTTTGCCTCTGGACAATGATAATCTTTAACTTGGGAAGATTTAATCCTGACTGCAAGAGGTCATAGAGACAGAAGTGACTTCTAGAACACAGACCAATATCTCCTGGAATGAAATTCCAGATAGTTAACAGGCTTTATTATGGTGGCCTACATCAGTGTGCCAATGCATAAGAACATAAGCTGAAAAAAAAATTGGTTCAGATCATAAAAATAAAGTGTAAGAGTTGGATTCAACATCTCTTATCATCTACCACTCCCCACAGATATCTCATCTCTGGATCCCGATCCATTATTCTTGAACTAGGTGCACATATTCAATATTCTGTAGCCGAAAGCAATGCCTACAATCTAAGTTCTAGGGCAGAAACTACCATATTCTGTTTTTTATTGTTTCTCCAAGTCAATTATTTCTTAGAAATGTATTAAATTTTCTCATGTCAGATTTTATGTGATTTAATTATGGAACACTAGAGAAAATCAGGGATTTAAAATAATTTTTCACGCCTATCAGCCATGCTCCAAGATGACTGGTTGTACGTGGTAAAGGATAGCATCTACTCGGTCCCCGTGATTTGAAGACATATGTAACCAGCGCTTGCTATCTTATCATTATACTCTAGAAGGCCATCAACCAAGACTTCATTCCTGATGTCCTAACTCTCAGAGAACATCCCTTTCAACCCAATTATATTCTCTGTTCATACTCTATTATTATAGTAAATGTGAATGAACAGCAGTGTATTGACTTTTAATTACGTATAGTATATTTTTAAAATTTGTAATTACTATTCCTTTATAGGTCTCTAAAAATCCTGTAATTATGATGCTAAACACTATCACACCATTGGAAATGGCAGAACTGTTCAGATTTGCCAGTATCTGGGTGATTACTCTTGCTTGCAAAGGTCTTTAGAGAAATAATAATTATGTGCTTAGCATTTAAGCTACTTCCCCAAGTTTACAATTATTATTCTTTCTTTCTGCAGAGAGCACTGTGACTTACAGAGAGTAAGAAAACTAGAAACTTTGGTTTGGTTGTGCCAATGTATCAGCAGCATGATTGGGACAGAATCCATGTCATGTCCCAGGAGAAAGCTACTAGTGACACCATCTCTTCCCACCCCGAACACATTTTTATTAATTCAGTGTTTGACGTGTTTGTAATTACTGATGTGTATTTATGGGTTTCAGGTGATTTTTAAAAATCTTAGACTCTCTGCCCCTTATTGAGGGTGGTCTTAACGTAATAGGACATTTATTGAAATAATGTTATGTACCAAACATGACGCCTTCTTTTTCCTCCGTGGCTTCCAGCTTCAATCTGTACTCCATGTTCCTTCCAGACTCTGTGCTCCATCCACAGCAGCTTGCTAAGCAGCCTGTACTGTTTCTTCTGAGCCTTTGCATCGGATATGGTCCCTGCTTAAGAGGCCTTTTCTAGCTCTTTGTCTGCACACAATATTCAGCTCACCCTTCAATTCAACGTAGCTTAACTCACGTTTTCTTCTCTAACAGCCTCATCCCCTCCCCTAGAGACTTATCCCCTTTTCTTTGTGCTACACTGGTATACTAGGCATTTCTGTCTTTTTTTTTTTCCTATACAACATCCTCTGAATATAGCATCTATTTAGTAGTTATCCTATTTGAGGATGGAACTTTCTTTAAAAGAATCATCAAGATATATACAACCAAAAACGGCAAACAGAGTAACACCTACACAAGTTTGGTACAGTGCCAGAAATACATGCTTCGTTTTTCTGGTTAAATTAAAGAAATTCACTTTTGGTCACATACACTTCTATATTTGGACATTTTCATGTGGTTTCTGGGTACTTCTCTCTTCTTCATTCCTCTTGTTTTTTTTTTTTTTTTTTTTCCTGGCTTATTTTTACATTAGTGGTTCAATTTTTAAAGTTCTTGAAACAAATGCAAAAAATTGGTATGGCATTATTCAAAGTATAGGATCAATTTGTAGATCTTAGGAAATTCTAATTCTGGGAGTCACTTTACTTCTTCTACATGTGTCTCTTTTATTCACATAAACTGTTAATGTAATGAGAATTTATCTACTGAGTGATTGCACCAAGCACCATTTCCTTATTCCCTGCTGGGAAATAGTAGAAGTGAAGAATCTCCTTAGTCATTATTTTAACGTATTTTTTTTCAAGTCAGTGAAACTACAACAGTAATGACAAAGTTAAAAGCATTAAGATTACAACTTCAAACAGTGATTATACCTCAAACATGTGCTATTAAAAATTCTTCAGGAGTTAGAATGTGATAAGATTTGTCACTCATTTTCACTGATACTTGGAAGTGAAATGTATAATATATATATATATTTCAAATAAAAATTTTTGCTAATTGGTAATTTAACTGTGCATTTAGACTCAGGTTTCTCTGGACAAACATCCTACCTACATTTTTCTTACACATAGTAGATTTTACTGGAATGAGAGTAAACACTTTAAAAGCTTTGATGGAAGAATTAGTAAATACCAATGACTGATACTTCTATCTAGCATTTTTCTTCCCTCGTGCGTTTTGAAGACCATTTAATGGATTACACCACCAAAACCACTTCATTAAAAATTTTCAAGCCAGAATAAGAAGGTAAAATTCACCCACAGTTTTTCAGGTAGATTCATGAATTAAGGCAACTACAGGAAACATCAATGGGTAAAAAAAAAAAAAAAAAAAAAAAAAGAAAAAGAAAAACTATTCCCTTTTTATAAGTTTATAATAATTATTTGTTAGGATCACTGTCCTTCAAAGTTCTAAATTTAATTGAAAAAAATTGTTACTGCTTGTAGAAGAGTCAGCTTGTTAAATTTATCATGTTTGTATATCAATTGCTGGTACATGAGATAAATCTAAACATGATATATTCAATCATAATTTTTGATTTTTAAATTGGCAATTACATTTCTTGATTATTGATTTAGAAGAATTTCCTTTCTTTCTCTCTCCTTCCCTCCCTACCTTTCTTTCTTTCTTTTTCTTTCTTTCTTTCTTTCTTTTCTTTCTTTTCTTTCTCTTCTTTCTCTTCTTTCTCTTCTTTCTTCTTTCTTCTTTCTTCTTTCTTTTCTTTTCTTTTCCTTTCTTTCTTTCCTTCCTTCCTTCCTTCCTTCCTTCCTTCCTTCCTTCCTTCCTTCCTTCCTTCCTTCCTTTCTTCAGGGTCTCACTCTGTTGCCCAGGCTGGAGTGCAGTGAAACAGTCATAGCTCACTGCAGCCTTGATCTCTCAGGTTAAAGTGGACCTCCCACCTCAACCTCCCAAGTAGCTGGGACTACAGGCATGAACCACCAGGCCCAGCTATTTTTTTAAATTATTATTATTAGTAGGAATGAGGTCTCACTGTGTTGCCCATGCTGGTCTTGAACTTTTGGGCTCGAGCAATCTGCCCACTGCAGTCTCCCAAAGTGCTGAGATTATAGGCATGAGCCACTATGCTTGACCTAGAAACATTTTCAGTATGTTACAGAATGTTTATCAGTCTGGTAGTGCTATTAAAATAGTGTCTTGGAAATACCTATTTGGCAGCAGAGAGCAGATCTGGTGTAGGGAATATGATCAACTCACAGAAAGGGCACAAGCAAGGAAACAGTGTGAGATGGTAGCAAAAGTGATGAAGAGAACAAGGCAAATCGAACAAGTGCATGGAGGTAAAATCAGCAGAACTTGAAAGATCTGTTAGCTATGCAGAAGAATAGAAAAGAAAGAAAGTGAAAGATGGCTTGGTCAACTCTACCCGAGGTCTTTCCAGAAAGGAATTCAGGGAGGACCTGGTTTGGGAAAGGCCAAAGGTGGGAGCAATGATGAAATGGGTGTAATCCGTGGTCAGAGACTCTGAAAGAGGGCATCACTTTAAAACACATACTTTTCTAAAATCCTAATTATTATATCACCAGTGAAGTTGGTGAAAAAGAGAATTGGGAAGGCTGATAATAAAATGCTTTATCTAAAGGGATCTCTTGGAAGAATTCAGTTTTATTATTTCAATAGGTTTTGGGGAAACGGGTGATGGTTGGTTACATGAGTAAGTTCTTTAGTGTTGATTTCTGAAATTTTAGTGCACCCATCACCCGAGCAGTGTACACTGTACCCAATGTGTAGTCTTTTATCCCTCACCCCCCTCCAACCCTTTCCCCTGAGTCCCCAAAGTCCACTGTATAATTCTTATGCCTTTGCATCCTCATAGCTTAGCTCCCACTTATGAGTGGGAACGTAAGATGTTCGGTTTTCCATTCCTGAGTTACTTCACTTAGAATAATGGTCTCCAGTTCCACCCAGATTGCTGCAAATGCCATTATCTCATGCCTTTTCATTGCTGAGTAGTATTCCATGTGTCTATGTGTATGTGTATGTATATATACACACACACACGCAGACACACATATATATATACACACATACATGTGATATATATGTATATATCACATTTTCTTTCTCCACTCATTGATTGATGGGCATCTGGCTGGTTGCATATTTTTGCAATTTTGAATTGTGCTGCTATAAACATGCACATGCAGGTATCTTTTTCACACAATGACTTATTTTCCTCTGGGTAGATACACAGGAATGGGATTGCTGGATCAGATGGTAGATCTACTTTTAGTTCTTTAAGGAGTCTCCACACTGTTTTCCATAGTGGTTGTATTATGTTGGTGCAAAAGTAACTGCAGCTTTTGCCATTAAAAGTAATGAGTAATGAGCTTGCCTTTTAATCTGCCACAGAGAATGATGATCACAATAAGAGACTTAATATTTCTTTTGTGCTTCCCAGGTGTCAGGCATTATATGCTTTTCTATGTGTTATCTCAGCCATTGAGAAGTCCTATCAGACAGAGCTGTGATTGTCCCCACTTACAAAGGGGTGAGATCTAGCTCCTAGAGGATTCATGATATGCCACAAGACTGATGGCCGGGAGAACCTCTCAGGACTGCTCTGAATAGGCAGCCCTAGGGAGAACTGCATGAACCCACAATCTGGGCTCAATAAGCAGATGAGAGAGATGAGAGAGGACAAAGCTGCTCTTCTGCTCCTTTCCCCCACCCTGCAACTTTCTCCTTTAAGATCAATCTTTTAGGGGCAGCAGGGAGAACAACTGGGTGCAATGGAAAGTGGGGTCCCGCAGCACAGAGGCAATAAGAGCAGCTGGCGTGCATGGAGCTGAGACTCCAGGTACAGCCAGATTTTACTCCAAAGTGTGCAGAACCCAATTTCAACTATTGTTGAAGAATCACAAAGAAAGTGAAAGGGCAAAGCCACGGGGCCTGGAAACCTCAAATAGTCGTACTTGATGGTATTTTCTGGTAAACCTGTGGAGTGGACTATTGTGCTACAGACTTATAAGCCCTTTAGAAAAAGCACTCGTGATTTCCAGGAGTCAGCAAGGGCTCACTAACGGCGAGTCACACCTCATTTGCTTTCTGACATTTGACTGGACTGGCAGCTCGGAAGATGACATGGATGTGAGGTAGCTGGGTTCCATCAAAGCATGTGACAGAGTCTGTTTAGTATTTTCACGGAAGCACAGCAGGATGACATGAATGGACTGATAGCAAAATCGGATGCAACGTAAAGCAGTGAATAACTATTTTTTTTAAAAGTGGTGATTAATGTACTGATATCAACCTGAAAGGAAGTCATTAGCAGCAAGCCAAAAGGTTCTGATATGATTAAGTCCAGTCAAATGCTTTTATCATTCACTTACTTGAAGGCATGGAAAACATGCTTCTCGAATAAGTGGGTAATCTAATGATTGTGGGATTGTCTACTACAGCAAATGACTGTATCAAGAGTTAAATAATCTGGGGATGCCAGTATGAAGCATAAAAGAAGGTGTTGGAAATTTCTTCCTGAGAAATCCTTTGAAACAAGATAGAACCCTAAGCCAGAACTGGTAAGAATTTCTGCTTTTGACTTGAATTTAATTTTGAATTGAATTTGGTGAATGAAATGTGGCTTCTTTTCCTCCTCCTCTAGGACCTAACTCCAAAATAAGAAGCAAAACAAATTAACTTCATTTTTAATTTTTAAAAAAGAAAAATAAAAACAAAGGAAAGAAAGAGTAAAATAGAAGGCTAGTCTCTCAAAAGCAATGACATTCAAACATGGAAACCATCGAGGGTGGACAGCTATGGTCCTAGACCTCAGAAAAGGCCAACAAAGTCCACTTGTTCAAAGTAGACGGTAGCCATGCAGGCTAGATCGAAACTCGGGTCACAGGACAGGGATGAGTTCTGTCCAGCCCTGAGAGCTTCCCCAGAGTGAGTCTGGCTCTGAGAAAATTGAGGAAAAGTGGCTGAGAGAGCACCATGCCAAAGTGTCTTCAGAAGGTTGTCCTTGGTGACGACATGAGGTAGCTGGTGAGGCAAGAAGTTCCCCTAAGAGCCCCCCGAATGTTGATGATCCTGCTTGGCTGAAAGGAAATGAGAGTCCAGAAGCTCAGCTGCACTCCATAGTCCTGAGCCATTCTGAGAATTCCTAACATCCTGAAGCACACGCTGTCCCAGGTCCCGTATGGACTTCCTACATATAGTCAACATGTGGAGAGCTTGTCTTGTTCAAATACGATAAATATTCGAGAAATAATTTAAAAGGAATCAGCAAAATATACAAAGATTGTACAATTCTACAAATGGGAAGAAAGAACAGAAAAACGAATTTCCAGACAAAAACCTGCATGAGAAAAACGCTACCACAAAGAGAGATTATGATTCAACCTATCTTCACAAACTACCAACAAAATGAACTTATCATCTCTATAAACAAAACACACAGCAGAGACACATTCGTTCATGGGTGATATATTCGAAGAAGGTGCTATGTGAGCTGGTGTAGCTCAGGAAAAAATGTGAAAAATATAAATGCACAGGAAAAAATGATAGCTAAAAGGGAAGCAGCACTAAGGAGAAACACTATGAAAATACAGCTCTGCACATAATGGACTGGACTGAGAAAAACATGCAAACTAGAAAGAAAATGAGCAAAGAGTTAATGGGATTACAGGGAAAAACAGTTATTACAGAACAAGGCAAGTAAAATCTAGAAAGTATGATAGATTTACCTAAGTAGGGTGTATTAGTCAGGGTTCTCAAGAGGGACAGAACTAATAGGATATGTATGTATGTATATGTGTGTGTATATATATGTGTGTGTGTGTATATATATGTGTGTGTATGTGTGTGTGTGTGTGTAGAGAGAGAGAGAGAGACCAGAGTTTATTAAGTATTAACTCACTTGATCACAAGGTCTCACAATAAGCTGTCTGTAAGCTGAGGGGCAAGGAAGACAAGTCTGAGTCCCCAGATTGAAGAACTTGGGATTCTATGTTCAAGGGCAGGAAGCATCCAGAACGGGAGAAAGATGTAGGCTGGGAGGCTAAGCCAATCTAGCCTTTTCATGTCTTTCTGCCTGCTCAATATCCTGGCCATGCTGGCAACTGATGAGATGGTGCCCACCCAGAATAAGGGTGGGTCTGCCTTTCCCAGCCCACTGACTCGAACGTTCATCTCCTTTGGCAACACCCTCACAGACACACCCAGGATCGATACTTTGCATCCTTCAGTCCATTCAGATTGACACTCAGTATTAACCATCACATAGGGTAGCAAAACAACGAAAGAGTCAAATATTAAAAAAACATTATTTTTAAAAACTTCAAAACACAAAAACTTACATTTCCAGTTTGAGAGGGTATCTTGTGTCCCGAGGAAAATCCATGTAGAAAAGACAACCGTAAGGCATAGTTAGTAAACTTTCTGAATCTTAAAGGACCCTGAGGTTAGAAGATGTGTTTGTTTGCCATTGCCACTGTAGAAAAATACACAGACTTAGTAATGGAAAACACTGCAAATTTATGGTCTACAGTTCTGGAGATGGGCAGTCCAGTTAGTCTTCTGGGGCCAAAATCAGGGGGCTAACACACTTGCATTTCTCCTGCAGGCTCTGTAGGGGATCCACTTCCTCGCCTTGCCCAGCACCTATACTTCCTTCCTCATGGCTCCTCTCTCCACCTTTAAAGCCAGCCTCATGGCATCTGCAAATCTGTCTGACCTCTGTTTCTGTCTTCACAGCTTTTTCTGCCTCTAATGCTCCTGCCTTTTTCTTATCAAGGCCCTTAAACACACCCAGATAATTCATAATCATCTTCCCACTCCAATATCAGTAAACCAATCCCATCTGCAGGGTACCTTCTGCCACTTTAAGGTAGCATATCCACACTTTGCAGGGATTAGAAGAAGGATATCTTGGCCGGGCACCGTGGCTCACGCCTGTAATCCCAGCACTTTGGGAGGCCAAGGCGGGCGGATCAAGATGTCAGGATATTGAGACCATTCTGACTAACACGGTGAAACCCCGTCTCTACTAAAACTACAAAAAATTAGCCGGGCGTGGTGGCGGGCGCCTGTAGTCCCAGCTACTCGGGAGGCTGAGGCAGGAGAATGGCGTGAACCCGGGAGGTGGAGGTTGCAGTGAGCCGAGATTGTGCCACTGCACTCCAGCCCAGGCAACAGAGCGAGACTCCTCCATCTCAAAAAAAAAAAAAAAAAAAAAAAAAAAAAGGACATCTTGGAGACGGGGTGTCATTATTCTGCCAACCACAGAAGGCAAAAGAAAAGTTCGTCTAGAAGGTAGAAAGAGAGAAAAACTAAACTTCTCTAGATTTTTCCACAGTGGCAGTGAAATAATGGAAAATATTTCTATTCATTATTTGTTGCTGCCTAACAAATTACTCAAAAACTTAGGGTCAACAATACACCAAAAACGACACATTATCCATATCTTTTCTGCAGGTGAAGAATTTGGGAGCAGTTTAAGGGCAGTTCCGGCTCAGGGCGCCTTATGAGGTTGCCATTGGGATGGCAGCTGGGACTCCAGGCATCTGAGCCTGCCTGGGCCAGAGGGTCTGTGTCCAAGGTGCCTTCTCACAGGATGGAAGGCAGTGCCAGCAGCAGTGAGGCTGCTTGGGTGTCTGCTACAGTCGCGGTACGGCAATTGGCTTCCTGCAGAATGAGACCCAAGAGAGCAAGAGGCAGGCCTTGAAACTCATTTCATCATTTCTGCCCTGCCCTGTTTGTTAGAAGTGAGGCTCGGTGGACCTCCCACTGCATTTGTATGAAATGCCCACAAGAGGCAAATCTATAGATACAGAAAGTAGATTTGTGGGTAGCTTAAGGCTGGAGAGGGGACTGGGAGGGCTGAGAGATGACAGAAGGTGTGGGTTTCTTTGGGGATAATGAAAATGTCCTGAGTGTGGTCATAGTAGTACATTTCTATAAATATATAAATTTGAAAAACAGTGAACGTGCACTGTAAATTTTATGGTACATGTAGTGTATATGAACTCTATCTCAATATAGCTGTCACCAAAAATACGTACATATTTGATTAACTATACTATATAAAGTTACGGGTAAAGTTAGGCTGAAAACTAAAAAAAACAAATTCAGATCAACAGAAAAATTAAATAGAAGACATGTAGTGAAATACTGGGTAGTGAAAGATTTATAATAGCAAAAAAATACATAAAATGCTAGAACAGAAAGAAAGCTTTCTATGTAAAAGTGATCAATATATCTGACATCTTAACTAGTAAAGGAAAAAGACTCAATTAGCTTGATTGGGAGAATCATTTCAGGATGTGCACATGTATCAAGTCATCATGTTGTGCACCTTAAACATATATAAATATATTTAATGATTGACAAATATATTTATTTGTCAGTCATGCCCCAATAAAACTGGGGAAAAAAAACAAAGCAAGAAATTGGCACATGTATATTTAAGAGATAAACTGAAAAGTTGTAATTCAGAGATGTTTAAGTTAAAATGATGAGAAAGGCATACAATGAAAATGCCAAGAATGTAAAGGGTCAGAATTTTAATATCAGATAGGGTTGAATTCTGGAAAAAAAACACAAAAAAACACCGAAAAAAAAAAAAAAAGACAAAGACAGGCATTTTACGTGTTAATTGTTGCTATCCACAGTGAAGACTGAAGGCATGAAATTTTATGCATAAAATAACATATTATTAACATAGGAAAGCAAACCTTCTTCGTAAAAATGAAATCCTGAGAATTATAGACAAAAAACAAGTATACAGCTCTTTCAGCCTGTGATAGGTTTTGCAAATAAGTAATTATATAGAATATCTCCATAGAACAATATTAGGAATTAAATTCCATTTTAGTAAGTGATACGTAATTAATAAATAGCAAAGACATAAACGCTTAAAACCGTACTGAGATTCCAGTTCTGGCAGTGCTCATCATATTTTATAACACAATGTATTAACAAGGGTATCATGAAGCAGATGTTTTCAGACTTTTCTTGGGGGAGAGTAGATGTGAATAACTTTTAAGGTGAGCAATCTGATCATTTATCAAAATTTAAAATGTATATAATCTTCGAGTCAACAATTCCACTTCCAGAGATTTATTCTACTAATATACCTAATATACGTACATGTTGACAAGATGATATGAGAAACAAAATACTTAAAGTATTGCTAGATTATAACCCAAATTTAAAATACATACCAATTTTTCTATGCTGATAGAAATGACTGACTGAAGAAAGAAAAAGGGAGAATAGACAAATCTCCTATTCAGAAGAACTTCAAATAATGTATGTAGATGCTTCACTGTCAAGGAGAGGGAGCATAACTCCCCACATGCTAAGCATAGTCTGCAAATAGTGACGTCCTTCTGATTGTACAGCACCAGAGGAAAGGAGCAACTTCATGGTGGAGAAATCTGACCAAGACTCCCTTAACCAGGTGATCAATGTTAACTTCCACAGGAAGAAGTAATGTTGACAGTATGCACCCAGGATATAATGTGACAGAAATGACACTTTATCTTTGTGATTTTCTTTCGAAAAAGCCATAAGCCTACTCTAATCATGAGCAATTCCATAGAGAGGCAATCTCTGAAAGACCTGACCAATTGTCCTCAAAACGGTCAGAGTCATCAAAAACAAGGACTGTCTGAGAAACTCCCAAAGCCAAGAGGACACTAAGGAGACTTGGTGACTCAATGTAACGTGGGATCCTGGATGGGATCCTAGAACAGAAAAATACATTAGGTAAAATAAGGAAATTTGAAGAACTGTGGGCATAGTTAATAATGAATCATAGTTAATAATGAATAATGAATCAACATTGGATCATCAGTTGTAACAAGTACACCACACACAGTATTATAGGTGTTGATAAGGGAACTTGTTGTGTGGTGTAATGGACCTCTCTCCTCTCTCTAGTATCTTTTCAGTATTCATGTATTTCTAGCACTGTTCCAAAAATAAAATTTACTAAAATTAAGGGGCTGGGAAAAAATGAAAATCATAACATAACCAAACCCCTGGGATGCAGATGAAGCAATGCTTAGAAGGAAATTTTTAGCTTTAAATGATTACATAAGAAGGGAAGGAAGATTCAAAATCAGTTATCTAAACTTCCATCCTAAGAAGACAAAAAGAAGATCAAATCAAAACCAAACTAGTAGAAATGGTAGAATAAGGAATTAAGAGAGAATGGAAATTAATAAAATACAGAATGACTAACCAATGATTTTTTTCTCATTGTGCATATATATATATATATGCAATGTATATATATATATATTTATATATATATATACATGCATATACACACATAGATAGACACATCTATTTATATGTGTGGTATTCACATCCTTGCTAAGAAAACAATTCTCAGTTACTATTTCCTTGAGTGGTCTTAATCATGAATGGATGTTGAATTTTGTTAAAGACATTTTATCATCTATGAAGACCGCAAAGAAAAATGAGTTAAAATTCTAAACAACTTTATTAAAGTAAAGGTATTTCACATATTTTAGTTGAAAAAGAATCATTAAGACAATATAACAAATGGTATTTCCTCATTTAAGAAACTATTTTTTTCTTTTTTTTATTATTTTGTTTTTTATTATACTTTAAGTTCTAGGGTACATGTGCATAACGTGCAGGTTTGTTACATATGTATACTTGTGCCATGTTGGTGTGCTGCACCCATCAACTCATCAGCACCCATCAATTCATCATTTATATCATGTATAACTCCCCAATGCAATCCCTTCCCCCTCCCCCCTCCCCATGATAGGCCCCAGTGTGTGATGTTCCCCTTCCCGAGTCCAAGTGATCTCATTGTTCAGTTCCCACCTATGAGTGAGAACATGTGGTGTTTGGTTTTCTCTTCTTGTGATAGTTTGCTAAGAATGATGGTTTCCAGCTGCATCCATGTCCCTACAAAGGACGCAAACTCATCGTTTTTTATGGCTGCATAGTATTCCATGGTGTATATGTGCCACATTTTCTTAATCCAGTCTGTCACAGATGGACATTTGGGTTGATTCCAAGTCTTTGCTATTGTGAATAGTGCTGCAATAAACATACGTGTGCATGTGTCTTTGTAGTAGAATAATTTATAATCCTTTGGGTATATACCCAGTAGTGGGATGGCTGGGTCATATGGTACATGTAGTTCTAGATCCTTGAGGAATTGCCATACTGTTTTCCATAATGGTTGAAGTAGTTTACAATCCCACCAACAGTGTAAAAGTGTTCCTATTTCTCCACATCCTCTCCAGCACCTGTTGTTTCCTGATTTTTTTAATGATTGCCATTCTAACTGGTGTGAGATGGTATCTCATTGTGGTTTTGATTTGCATTTCTCTGATGGCCAGTGATGATGAGCATTTTTTCATGTGTCTGTTGGCTGTATGAATGTCTTCTTTTGAGAAATGTCTGTTCATATCCTTTCCCCACTTTTTGATGGGGTTGTTTGTTTTTTTCTTGTATATTTGTTTGAGTTCTTTATAGATTCTGGATATTAGCCCTTTGTCAGATGAATAGATTGCAAAAATTTTCTCCCATTCTGTAGGTTGCCTGTTCACTCTGATGGTAGTTTCTTTTGCTGTGCAGAAGCTCTTTAGTTTAATTAGATCCCATTTGTGATTTTCCAGAACTTGTGTTCCAATGGACACACTTTAAGAAACAATGAGCCGGTTGATTCCACTTTTCCGCCTGTATTTTATATGTCAATAGAGGTATTTCTGCAAAGGTTAACACAAATGTTTGTTTGGGTTATAGTCAGAATGAAAGCCTGTACTTCATGGCCCTTATTCATGGCCATCTAGCTCTCAAAGTCATTTCAGGAATTTTATGATGAGATTCCCTTAACAGAGTTCTCACATAACAAGCCAAGCTCATTACTCAACTGGAGACTTAAAAAATGATAAAGATATCTTCAAAATCGAACTATTTGGAGAAGTCAGTCAATCATTATGGAGATACGGGGCATGAGCAAATGCTCACATAAAAGAAAGATTTGGCGATAAAGAGTACTGAGATTTTGTCAAATTATCTTGCGTGTGTTTTCTTTATTTCTTGTGAATAACCAAGGTTTACAGAAATTAGAATATATTTGACAGATAAACTATATGGTTTGTTTTTCTTTATTTTTCTTTTCTCCAATGATAAAGGAGGTAATATGGAGGATGCAAAGTTCCTTTTTATGAATTGAATTCTAATAACAGAATCACTGCAACTGAAATTGCTACAAAGAGAGTGAGCACATGTGAAGCAAGTGGCTCATGTTAATACCTTCACCTGGTTCTTAGCCCATGGGTGGCTCATCTTCAAGGCTAACTTTGCACAGGCTTAAATTCAGCAGGTGCATTAAACCTGCAAGCACCACGATTTGCTTTTTCCTGTGAGGATTTGATTATATTGCCTTCACTCTTCAAATAGGCATAGATACTTTTATTCATGAAACCAAACCCCAGTTTTTCTCATCATCTGGTAATATGTCTCAGCTTTTATCAATTGTCTAAGAAAACACCAATAAAAAGTGCCAGACAAGGTATGCAGTAACAGACAATCCAGAAAGAAAGCAAACATCCCAAATGTGATATTTTTGTTTTCTTCCTGTGTCATTGACCTTGTACTTTTATGAATGTACAAATAAATGTAGTCCAAATTTGATTTTCGCCTATTCACAATAGCACCAGGATTTTAATAATGATAATGAACAAGTATGAACAAGACCATGTTTTACACAGGCATAAAGAAAACACGTTTACCCTGTTATGGCACAGAAATTGTGCCATAACTGGGTTATTGTGGGCTTTGCTACTTTTTATTTTTTATTGTGGGCTTTTTTTATATTTTATATGTATTTTATATTGTAGGCTTTGTTATTTTTTATTGCAGAGAAGTTAAGCATTTTGTTAAGTGTCTACCTCTGTCTTCAAGGTGCAGCTCCTTACCACCTCTTCCTGGACCCACGGACAACTGCCTGTGGTCACAGAGCATTTTGCAATTGACTTAAGGTTCCACATGTTCCCCTGAAGCCTTGGACCTTGAGCTCCAATGCAGTCTCGCGGTCCTGACACACTTCATCTTTTCAGTCCCTTTGGGTTGACTTTGACTCCTCTGTCTGCTGGCAGAGTTGTTCTAAACCTTTAGGCTTAAATGCATTTTCTCAGAAAAAAATAAGCCATAATGTTGCATTAATGAAGCTTATTCATTTAGGTTGTGCAGGGATCTTTTCTTCCTTTGATGTGCATATTTAGTTCCCATTAATGGTAATAAGAGTGAATTATGTGGACATATTGACATAAGAATAGATCCCTTGGGCTCTATGTGTAGAGTACATTTTGTTAATTGGGAAGTACTTTAAAAGAAACCAAACAAATATACCCAGCAAATCAGAAAAACAAAATAAAATTACTTTGAAAAAAGAGAGGAAAAATCTTTTGCTGACCTAGGGAAGGATCTGATTTGAGATGATGCCAAACTATAGTTCCCAAGTATGATGGAATGCTTCTCCCAATGAGAGACATTCAGAAAGAATCCTGTCATTAGCTTTCCTTGCCATAGTCTCGCCATCTAAAATTGTTCTCTTTGTAGCTGCACTGCCTGTGATGGAAAGGGTAATGTCACGTACTGGCTACAGGGCACCCTCCTAGGGACACAAATGTGACTAGCTATGGTCTCATGTCCACGGAGTCTCTTCAGTCAGAAGACTTCCCTTTGTGGCCTTGAATTGACTTTGGAGACTTTTCTAAGCGTCTTCACTAATTGAGGATGCCCTTTTTCAGTGGTTCCTAAAATTTATTAGATCTCAGCAGATCAAGCCTCCAGATTTCTTCTGGACAACTTATTGTCCTGCCCTGTTCTGTCTCCTATGATGAACTTGAACTTGTGAATGATAATTTCATAATTTCACATAGCACCATCCACAGAACACAGCATCAGCTTCTGACCAGCGTCCACTTGGGCTCGTCCCGTTCCTTTGTATGGCACATTATGTCACCTTGCCCTTCACTTGCATTTCATGAACTCTTAGGTTTGACTAAAACACACGAGCAGCTTCCATAGTGAAATAGATAAGCACCATGAAGAACCAGCTTGCTTTAAGAATGTGCTCTTGTCCTGGAGTCTTCCTCAGGATTAGACAACCTGAACAGATGGTGTTGGCAGCCGGGGAAACCAGGTGTGGACTTGGACTGGCGTCAGCGAAAGTCTACCATATTGTCCTGCTGCTGCACTCCCTCTCCAGAGAGGGGCAGGGGAAGAAGGGGGAATGCAAGAGTGCCAGCCACGCCTCTGGTCTGCTGGGTCGGCACACCCTGATGTGACCTTCACGTCACCTATACCAAAGCTTGGTTCGGTGAGCATCTCTTCCAGCCACGAGGTGTCAAAGGAGCTGTACAAAAGTTGAAGGCTCATCAGAAGCACATGAAATAGTAAGCAAGCTCTCTCCTCCCCCTTCTCTGCTCCAGATTCAATTAGAGATGTAAATATATTCAAATGTTCTGCCTGATACCACCCTAGGGTGCTGCTGGGATTTTTCTGCCCTAGGCAAGATGGGGAAAAGAAGCCACAAACCCCCGCTGCCCCCTCACAGCTTACAGACCCTCCCGTAATAGAGTCACTAAAACATTTTACTGCCCTAGGCAACCACCTGCTCTTCCTGCCTGTAAAATCTGTCCCTGGCACAGCTTAATTCATCCCTGCTGGGTGAATCCATATCACAAGTAGACAATCTAAGGTCAGGGCGGAAAAACAGTTCAAATGAATTCTAATATAAAGCAGAATATTTTTACCACCCCTCCCTCCCAAACTATACCACCTTTATGTTCTGATTCAACCATGGATATTTAGTTCTTTGCATTGTTGTCATGTTTTCTGTGGAATTACCGATTGTGGATAACTCATTAGGAGGAAGGGAAGAGGGATGCTTAAATGAGACTTTTTTTTACCAGGAACAATTTTTTGTTATTTTTACCTCCTTTCTGAATTCTCTCCAGATTTTCTTATGATTGTGGGCATCATGTGTCCATTCAAAGGTTAGTTGGTCAATCACTATAAAAATCCTTTTGAATTTTCAATAAGCAGATCGAAGGGTTGCATATGCAATAGTATCTTGGTGTTTGTGTGCATCCTATGTTATATACAATGCGTGTATTATATGTGTAAAGTCTGCCCCTGACACTTACAAAGGTAACTGAACAACACAAATGGAGCCTTCATAGCATCTGTAGAAATATTACAAAGTAATAATCCAGCCAGAAAATGGTTAAACACGATATATTCTGTCTACCTACCTTGACACACATATCCAGATACTGACCTAAAAGGCCAGGTTGGAGTTGACAATTCTCAGACTCCTCCAGTTTCCAAGCTAGAACATGGAGGGGCAAGGAGTGTTGGTTCTGCTTACCTGGTCCCTCTTCCCAAGCTAGGCCCTGGGTGTGTGCAGGTGTGTCCCGGCCCTTGAGTCTGGTTTCCATTCACTACCTGACAAACTTCCTCCCCTTGGCTACCTAGGACTCCGGAGTCCTCCTCAGGAAGGTAGATGGGGAATCGTGCCTGCAGGCAGCGGATGTAAACTGGAGACTGTTTCCTTGGGACGTCCGGGTCCCAGGCATGCAGCCAGGGGGCTGGAAAAGGAAGCATGAGATCTAGGGGGCAACGTTCCCTTGATTGTTAGAAGTGCAAGGCCAGAGGAGGACCAGAAATGGGGGCCTCTATAGCATACAGCCCAGGACAGGACTCTCCCTGACCTAGGCCAAAGAGTGAGCCCCACATGGTCAGCTCTCTGGTGTGAGGATCATGTAGCTCTAAGAGTAACTCTGGCTGCGAGGCTGCACTCTGGTCACGCCCTTCATATTTCTCTTCTCATTTCCTCCTTACAAAGCCTGCAAAGTGGGCATCATTCTGAGCAAAGAAAGAGACTTGGAGGAGATTAGCAGTGTGTCCCTGCTGGTGCGGTGAGTAAGTGGCAGAGCGAGGGTTCCCAGCAGCCGCACACGAGAACAGCCCACTCCCTCCTGCTCTCTGCTATACCTGGCAGGTCGGGTGGACTTAGTAAAAATGAAGTAAAGGCAGAAGGGGTATGACTGAAAGCCTGCTGTTGATTCTGCTAACAGTCTGCAAACGAAGGTACAGTATGTGAGAGTCAGGATTCCTGGCGGGCATCTTCTTAGAACAGTTAAGTCACCTTGGCCAGAAAGAAGATAGTGCTCAGGCTTCACTTTTAGGTGCTGTTCTGCAAGGCCACCAGGCTCTTCTCAAAGGGCTGCTTCATCAGCAAGGGGTGGGGACTCCGCTTCACCAGACCTGTTTGCTGTTTCCAAACTCTTCTGGCCTAGACCATCAGGAGGTTTTGAAAGTAGAGGTCAGACACCTGTTTTTACAAATTATGGCTGATACAGAAAGTGTTTTTCATGGCCTCTGTAATGAGCTGATTTATACAGGAGGTTTCCAGTCCTGTCTGGAAACTTAACACCCCGCAGCTCCATGCTTTCTGAAAAGCTGAATGTCTTGTATTGTGATATGTCAGTTTAGAGTCATATTCCAAACCCTGAACGTCAGGGTAGAAAGACAACATTTCCCGGTCCACAAGCCTGCTTCCCTACGTTGGTTTGGTTAGCGTTGCTATAGTAACCTCCAGCCTGTTTTATGATATGCCGGTGATTACTGAGCACATGATGGTGAAGAAAATATCAGGTTACAAGGGCAGATGCCACTGTAAAACATCCTGTGTGATGAACATCCAATTTCCCAGCAGAGAGTGTGGTTTCTGCCACTCGGGAAGGTGGGGTGGAGAAACATACGTCACAAACAACACCGGTTTGCAAATATTGATTGTAAACATCATCAAACAATTGTGTTGGAATTGTGCTTTTGTCTCCCCGAGGTGTGGAATCAACTCCATATTCTCCACAACTATCATCCTTAATGGTATTTGTCGGAAATAAAAAAGTACAATCTGTGAAATTATTCTTTTGTAGATAGAGGGAAAAATAGACATCGTGGCTGAAAACCACCGCCTTCATTTTCCATCTGCTTCTTTGCATGGCAGTTTCTAGCATACAGCCTGAAGCAGCTAACGTCGCATCAGTTGTCCAGCTGCTGGCATGGCTAGCAATTCCAGGGAGGTGCAGGGAGGAAAAGCCAAGCGGAGAAAGGGGTGCTGAGCTGCATCGATGGGCTCCACGTGGCACTTTAATGGCCACACTGATAGTTAGACCAAAGCAAAAGTTATGCACTACTTCTTTGAAAATTAAATTGACTCAGAAATTAAGAGCATTACACTTAGGGTTGAGCCATCCAGTAGAAAAATAGATCCAGTCTTTTACTCTAAAGGACCATACGTATCCTGTCCTTGAAATAGAATATGTATTATTGTTGATTTGTAAGATGTAAGGAGGAAAGGATCCTAACTAAATTTAACAAGACAATGATGACCTGTTGGTCCATGGCTTACATCAATATTACGTCAAAGTTTTTTCCATCTTGCAAGATGAACCATTTTTCTATGTGTATTTTTAAACATCTAAGATCATTGTGAAACCAAAGAGATTGTTAATTCAGAGTTGAAGCAATAACAGAGATGCCAGCTTGTGACTCATCCAGGTCAAAAACAGATTATGAATCTTGAAACTATGCATTGATTATTTGATTTTGTGTGATAATGCAGCACACAGGGTTCCACCGACACCACCCAGACAGTTCACTGTGCTTGAGTGCAAGCTGACTGGCTTTGGGTTTTGGGCCACTCAGCCTCCCAGGGCTTCCTTGTGCCTATCAGTGAAATGATGGGTTTAACATCAGTGCTTTTCAGCCTCCACTGCACATTAGAACCACCTGGCAAGTATTTTTTAAAACATGATGCTGGGGTCCCATGTCAGACAAACTGAATTATTAGTTTGGTGCAAAAGTCATTGTGGTTTTTGTCATTAAAAGTCATAGAACTTCTGGGAGTGAGCCCCAGGCATCTGTACATTTTAATAAATGTGCCAGAGCTGGGTGTGGTGACTCACATCTGTAATCCCAGTACTTTGCGGGGGTGGGGGGGGCAAGGCAAGAGGATGGCTTGAGGCCAGGAGTTCAAGACCAGCCTAGTCAATTTTTAAAAAAACTAGCTGGGCATGTTGGTGTGCCCCTGTAGTCTCAACTACTTTGACAAGTGAGACAGGAGGATCCCTTGAGCCCAAGAGTATGAGGCTGCGGTGAGCTATGACCACACTACTTTGCTCCAGCCTGGGCAACAGAGCAAAAGCAGGTCTCTAAAAAAGTTTTTAAAATAAAAATAATAGATGCTCCAGATATTTCTAATTGCACCCAGGATTGATAACTACTGCACTGGATGACCTCTTAAGAGTTCTTTTAATCCTGAAATAGCGTGTCCTAGGGCAGTGGTTATCACACGTGAGCATGCGTGGGAATCACCTGGAGTACTCGTTAAACCACAGATCGCTCAGCTCCGGCCTTTCAGAGTCTGTAGGCCTCTGTTGGGACCTGAATACCTGCATTCCTAACAAGTTCTTGAGTTGTACTAATGCTACTATCCAGGGACTAGACTTTGAGAACTACTTCACTATGGTATGTTTGTACAAAAATGTACATCGTAATGTAAAACACAAATCAATTATATAATTTAATAACGTGAGAGTTTGGTACTGCAATTTTATAACCCAGTGAACTTCCACTACGGACCCCCAAATCAAATGATTGCATGTCTGTAACTGGCTGATGGTGACACAACGCAGTTGGTAATAAGGTGTTGTGATTTCTCTCTGGAGGCATCTGGAGGGTAGCCCTTTAGCCTCCCTGTTCTACCTTTCATTTCTGGTCAACTCTGAAACATACCCATTGAATCGCAGTGTTATTCTATGTATGCTTGGAATAGTTTGAGCCATACTGAGATGATTTGGATGCTGTAAATAAACCATTGTTAGCACTGTTTCATTGTTCTGAGTTTTTGTCCAAGGCTGAAATGATGGATTCAGGGCACTGGAATCATTTTCTCTCCGCTAGTGCTATTCAGCTGACAGCGTCACCGGAAAGAGGAATTATCCACAATTGCAGAATCTGTGGATCTTTTCTACAATGCCCATGACCTGTCCACAGAGGCCCTGAGTTATCACTGCCCACGTCATAGTAAGAACTGGCAGAGATGTTTAGTTTTCTTGCCATGTTCCCCACTCTTGTCCCTAGTTCATCCTTTAGCCTACAGCACCAGCTTTGAGGCTAGGAGAAACACTCTAAAGGAAAATGATACAGCCTCATCTGTGCTGTTTGCTGAATCTTCCTGTTCTCCTCACATCTGAGTACCTGGAAGGATCACAACTCCTGGTTCTCATCATGGAGCAGTTCCATGCGACCAGCTCTAGCCAGTGAGTTATGGCCCACATGTCCTTTTTGGATTGAATATTCCACTGATGTTAGGAAACTCCCACAAGAACACACCTTTGTTTTGCACCTTCATAAGCCACTGTCCTGCTCTCTGTGTTTCCATCATGGATGGGGATGATCTGTGAGTGGAGAGCCCCGGATGGTTTGTGAGGCCAGGCCACTGGAGCCAGAAAGAAACCCTCATGCTTTTAAGGCTCAGAGGCTTTGGGGGTGTTTGTTACTGCAGCATAACTGAGTATATACCGCCTAATGCAGATTCTATGGTGGTCTTAGAGTATATACCAGCCAACTATTAACTATTCCAGTCTTACAAAAGTCTAGTGCATTATCAATATCTCTGCTCTCATTTCTATTTTTGGTGTGAATTTCTGCCTTTTTTAACTAAGAGTTTGATACATGCTACTCTAAAAAATGAAATACAAATTGGAGCTTTTTAATTTTAAGAGTATTTGATGCCAACAAAAACAAAACAAAACAACACAAAAACAAAACAAAACAAAACAAAAAACAAAGCAAAATATGCAGTCCATGTACTGGTTTCTTAGTTTTCACCAGTAATTTTTCTACAAGAAAGTGTCACATGATAAATGCAGAAGAGACCTTAAGATGATTAGTGGCCTTTGATGTTAAAGGTCTGCAGAAGTTTCAGTGAATTTTCAGGTTCCAATTAACCCACACTCCCAACTCAGTACAATTCATGCTTCCTGGTATGTGGATGTGAATATTCACTTGCTATTCTCTCACCTGCAGCTCCTTTCTATAAGGCTGCATTCCCTATTGCAGCTGCTTCTCTGATGAACTAGATTGGGAGGAAGAAGTGTTTTTATCAACACATCAAGGAGAAAACATGTACATTTTATAATGGGTTTATCCAAATATACTGGTGTAATCAGAGTTAACATTCTCTGAGTGTCTCCTATGTGGTGGGCACTGAATGGAGAGCTTCCCATGAGCCATGGAACCCTCACAAAAGGCTATGAGGCAGGAATCAGTATCCATCTTATTTCACAGATGAGGAAACCGGGCCTCAGCAGGGCCAGCAAGTTCTCCAAGGTTCTACAGTGGGCAAATAAGAGTGGTGGGTTTTGGAATCCAGATCCATTTGAAAGCAATCAGTTGCTGTTCTAAGGACCCATGTGGGAACATGACACTTCACAGATGTGGGAAAGGGAGCTCCATCTGGAAGTCCCAGCCTTCCCAAGAGTTTCCATAGTTACCCGAAGTTACTACTAGTATCATTCTCTCCAAGCTTCCTTACCAGGAAATTCAATTCAGCAGTAATGGCAGGAGAGGGATGCGACTGGGTGGGAAGGAGAAAGTTTATCCAATTGCTTTTGTATTCAAAATGGTTTATTATATTAATAGATAATTGGTTATGGGAGTGTGCTGAATAGACCAACTACTGTATGAGGCAGAGAGAACTGGTTCCTTTAAAGTATAGATGCTGAACCAAACCTACACCATCCTACTCTGTTTCTGAATTTGAAGGTGCACATGCATAGCTGATATTCAAGCCACATTCTTATTTTTTTCTTTCACCAAGAGTGTTGTGTTTTACGATGTTCCCCATAAATTTACAAATAAATGGGGAATTCTTATTAAATGACAAAATCTGATTTTTGCAAGGGGTTATATATGTGCAAAATATGGTTCTGGAATAATTTTAGACTCTCGCGACGCCATTCTCAAAAATAATAGCCCATATGACTATTCTTGTTAGTGACCATCAGTGGCATATTATTTTCCCTGAAGTCATCCTGTCTAATTCACTTTAGGCATCAGTAATGGGCACTTTCAAACTGTAGCCCAAATGACAGTGATGCTCCTCTCAGCCGTGCGGTAGCGGGAACAGAACAGAGCAGCCGGCTGAAGCACAACAGCGATCTCAGCCTGTCTCTGATCCAAGGCTAATTTTCAGGGTCATGTGTCTATTTTCATTGTCTCCTGAGATAATCTCATAAGAACAAATTTCTACACTGGAGGAAAATTCTACAGTGGAGAGTGCAGAGGCCTCCAGCCCCCATTGGCCCTTGGCCCAGCTGTGTCCTAAGGATTGCTATGGAGTGGCATGCTCCATATCCAGGCTCTGCTCTCCTGAGCCCTCAATTCCTACAAAGGGGAGAATGAAGCCTGAACACTCTTTACCTCACCCCCATGCTAAACAGAGGATGCCCAGCCAATCACTATGAATTGGGACGAATTCATTAGAGAAACAGAATGAATACTATACTAGCGAAATTTGGGAGGCAGTTTTGGTAGGTCTGTGAGGACTTGCTTATCAATATGGTTTACTGGAGAAGGTATTCGTTTTTCAAGCTTGTACTCCATTTCAAAAGTGCAGGAAAGAGTCTTCAGTGAGAGAACAACATTCATTTGTGTGCCACCAATGATAACAATTGGCATTCAGTGCTTTGAAAGAGAGAAAACTGATTGCTTTACTGAGTCTCTCCTTGACTAACCAGAGGTTACACTGAGGATATACCATATTTTTCTCACGAAAATATGTTTCGATTGAAAATTATGTTTAGTGATGCAGAAGTGGGACTCCAATGAGTGTGAGCCCGGCAGTTCATGGATGAAGCATGGGAAGCCAAACACACTTGCAGGGGCCACTTGTCAGGTTGTCACACACGGGCTATCTCTGCTAAATGCTATATTCTTTTTAACTGACCACCTTACCCAAGCAGAGTGATAGACACTAAGCATGCCTTGCAGCATGAGGAGGGTGACAGGGCCATGAAAGGTCCCAAGAGGGCAGCCTGTCCGATCTGTGGAACTTCCCAGGCATCTTCTTGGCGCAGGAGGCATTTGACCCGTTATGTATTCTCTCAGGACTTTTATGTTTGTGATTGTTGTGAGGAGTAAAATGTAAGCTATTTGTAAAGGGCAGGATAGGCCTGGAAGACTGTACATCCTCCAGTAATGGTTGTCATTATTAATTAAACATTATTGAAACCGCTGGGGACCCTTTCAGTACTAAGGTGAAAAATTTCCCACACTTCATCCTGAATATGATCCGGGGCTTTTCTCTAACATGGAATCAGGCCTCTTTGTACTGAGTTTGTCCTCAGCAGCCTTGTGTTGTGAGGAGGGGAGATTTGCTTAATCAGAGAGGTGTGTGCAGTTTGGGCTAGTGGTTAAACATACCCTGCAGTGGTGCTCATTCCAAAGTTAACAATTATCTTAACACAATATTTACCTTATCAGGGGAAGTTGCGCTGTTTGCCTGTTCCTTCAGCGAGATCTCCTACTGAGCCGAATTCAAAACAGTTAAGATAAATGTTAGCTCTTTAGAGCACACCGCTAGGGCTGGAAAATGGTGGGAACCAAGGTTGTCTCGTGCAGTGTTTGGGATCTGTACGATGACATCATCTCGCCAAGGTCCTTCAGCTGTGCGTGTGATTGATCGTTCCGCATATGCTGCTAACTACACCTGCACGCTTTCTTCCAACTTATGCCAGGCAATGTGGCAAAGCCAATTATTTTCTTCTTCTAAGAACCAATTAAATTTTCTGACAATATTACCAAGTGGTGACTGTACTGAGTATTGTTATTGATCATATTGTCCGAGTACTTACCCAACTGCTGCATAATTTAGCACAATGTAAACACAGCTCTACAACATGAGGCATATTGTAGGTAATAACACAGAGTTGATACTACCAGAAAAAGTGACTGACCAAAACACAGACAGCCACAGTTGTGTCTTTAATGTTAGCTAGATAAGCAGAGTTTTATAGCTGTCATACTAAAGCAACTAGGACCTCTAGCTTTTCACCTAAAATCATTTTAAGATGAAGGAGGCCAATCATCAAATTGCTGCCATCTTTTCCTAAAATGACGTCTTTTTCTAAAATGAGATGCTTTGTTTGGATGCAGTATGCTAAGCTAAAGACTAGAAATCTTAGGTAGATCTGCAACCTGTCGGACTCCTCACTGACCCACAGGAAAGAGAATGCCTCCCTCCCTCGGTGATGGCCTGGTCATGGAGAGCTCAAGAAAAGTATGATGGCGTCATGCTTCTCTAATAGATCTTATAACCTGAATAAGAAGATTTATGGGCAAGAAGTAATTAGAGAATAATAAAATTTAGTAGTCAAGTACTTAACTGAGTATAAATATGACCAGATTTATGAAAGGGGGAGTTTATTGAGTGTTGAATAAAAGGATAGTCTTTTTAAAAAAACATAAAAATTGAATTGGATTTGAAATGCTTTTATTCTGTATATATGGGTAGCTCTTCCAAAATTATGTATGTACAAAATGCAACCGAATATAACATATGAAACAGTACCATGCAAGGTATTCCATTATAGACACACATAAACACACACACATACACACACACACACACACACCACCACCACCACCACCATGTGCTTCACTACTAAACTATTTTCGTTCTCAAAAAATGCTCTGTTGCTTCAGAGTTTTGTTATACCGATCCTCAACCTTGACAACACAGACAAATCATTGAGAGCTTTAACAATTACCAATGTGGGCAGGTGCAGTGGCTCACACCTATAATCAGAGTACTTTGGGAGACTGAGGTGGGCGGATCACGAGGTCAGAAGATCAAGACCATCTTGGCTAACATAGTGAAACCCCATGTCTACTAAAAATACAAAAAAAAAAAAAATTAGCTGGGCATGGTGGCAGGCACCTGTAGTCCCAGCTACTTGGGAGGCTGGAGGAGGAGAATCGCTTGAACCTGGGAGGCGCAGGTTGCAGTGAACCGAGATCACATCACTGCACTCCAGCCTGGGTGACAGAGTGAGACTCCATCTCATAGAAAAAGAAATTGCCAATATGTAAAGTAATCAATCTTAGATTTTGGTGGCAGGGCTCAGGATCTACGTTTTTAGGGCTTCCTATGTGATTCTAAGGTGCAATCAGGCTTGAAACCCATAATTTTGGATAAGCACATGCTCTGCTCTGTCCCTGAAATTCCCTCCCCACAATTTTTGTCTTTTATAGCCCCTGTTGATCCTACAAAACCCATCACAGGGTTAACCTTGCAATAAAGGTTCTGTTCCCCCCACCTCCCAAGCTGCTGGTGAGATGGTCACTCTTCCCTCTGCATCTTGAGCTTGAGAAGGCAATACAGCATTCAGCTGCACACACCGTTACCTCCAAACCAGAATAGGTGACATCCTGAAGAACTTCCTGTGCAAGACCTGGGAAAACCCAGAGGCACAGTATGTCCTCCCAAGTTTCCCAAAGGAAGCAACCTTCAGCATCACACACTTGCCTGCCTGCATTCCCATCCCTGTCCTGTTCTCTTCCTGCCTCACAAGCCCCCCATGGCAACATGCCCTTAATACATCAAGTGCATCCAAATCATAGGCTCAGGGTCCACCCTGAAAAATCCTGCCCTGCGACATACAATCATAATAAATACTAGTTATTTCAGGGTATGGAGCCTGCTTTGACCAGCTCACAAAAGTTAATTGTGCACATCCAGTCTTAACCCTCTTCAGTGAGGGGCATTATCTTGGTAGCTGGAAAACAGCCATGATGTGATCAGTTGCACCATAGAAATGAGCGACTGCCACTAATCAGGGCTTCTTGATTTTCCTGGACAGCTGTTTGCCAAACATTTATCAGCACACCACTGGTTATTGCTATAAATTTATTACCAAGGAATAACCAAATAAGTAAAGCACATTTGAACTCGGCTTCCCCATTTTTTCTTGCCTGTTCCTGCTTTCCAAGCTTGTTCATTTCATTTTCCTTGGAGATTCTATTTCTTCACCTCCTGCATGTCTATTAGCATCTCTGGGCTCTGGACTATAGTCTCTGTTCATCCACGTTGCTCCTCAGGAAATAAAAACAGTGTTAGTTCAACACCCCAGAGCATCTAGAAGCAAGTTATGCTTTGAGGATGTCTGAGCAGTGGGGGAGCAGTTCAGGCTATGAGGGAACTTGCAGGTGTTCCCAGGGCTGCTTAGGCAGTGCCTCCCACACTGCCCATGGGCGTCCGTAGAGCGCCAGAGGACAATGAGGGACTCCTGAAGGGCGCCACTCGCCACCCACCCAGTGCAAGCATTTTAACCAGCACTACAGCAACCCAGCCCTAAGGAGGCCAGTCAGTTCCTCCTCAGGTTTGCTACGTCTGTGAGCTAATGACCGGGTCCCTAAGTGGTGAGTGTGCTCCTTTGAATGTAGCATCGTGGTGGACTGTGCATGACGGAGGGTGGATGAAAGCGCTGTGAAAGTGTCTGAAAAGTCAGTTGCATTCAAAAAGCAAAGGGTGGAGGGCCTCAGACTCCTGGAAGACCTGACAGGAGGGAGTCACATGTTTGTGCCTAGAAAAAAGTCATCTGCAGTCTCCTGCTGGTAAAGCTTCCCAGCACCTGCAACACACCCTAGGTTAGAGAGCTTCCAGAAACTTCTGCATGACCATGGGTTGTGAATGGTTGTGTGAATGGTGCGGAGAGAGTGAAGGGTCTAGATAAATAATAGCAGAAGTAGCCATGGGAGCAGGTATTTGGTCAAAAATTTTATGAAGAGTTTTAACATAATTTAGTATCAGTGAAACAAGTGGTTTGGTCACACTTCCGGCTATAGAGGCAGAAGTAGAAACTCTCTCTGAGAACTTGGGAGATTAACTGGTGACCCCACCTTTGAGGTTGAAGGCAAAGGCCTAGCACAGAAGATCAAGACCAGAGCTGGAGAGAACTTGCATTGCAGGGAGAGAGACTCAGACTTTTCCAGATGCTCAAAGGCTTAGTCAAAGGTGGGAAGTGACCTATTAAGGGCAAAACCCAGTTCATCCCATAGGACCTTCCTATGGCTAATTAGAAGCTCATTCTTCTCCATCGTCCACTCTCCTTCTCCATGGAATCATTCTCATCACCATCTAAATGTGCAGTTATTTTCTGCATCCCACTGCTCCGGCTGCTTGTTCATTTCTACTCTCACTCGACGGCAAAGCTTCCTACACTTTGTGTTCCGTTATCTCCCATTGCCCTCCATCCCCTCTTGCACTTTCTTCTGCTCTCACCCTCCTTTCTGCTGAAATCACTCTGGACTGGTGCTGATGGTTTCCATGTTGCTGCTCACAGTGAGCAATTCAAAGCCTTCTTCTCTTTGAGTTTTCAGCAGTGCCTCCCATATTTAATTTGTAAATCCATGAAAAACCAAAAAGACTTTCTGTGTTTTCTTCTGCTTCTCAGTTGCTGCATCTCAGTCTCCTTTGATGATTCCTCCGCATCACTCCCAACTTCCCAACACTGGAGCATGCCAGGATTCTGGGTCTGGTTCCCTTCTTTATCTGCATGAATTCCCCTGGTGACTTCAGGCACACCTTTAAATGACACCCCTATTCTGAGGACTCCCAAGTGCCTATCTTCAGTTCAAAACTCCCCCCTAAACCACAGGTGCATATTTCCCTCAATATTTACACTTGAACGTCTAAGAGGCACCTACAGTGCAGCATGTACAAAACAGAACCACTGCCTCTTTCCATGAGCACACACACATACACACATATGCACACACAGACACAGGCACACGCATGCATACATGTCCTTTCCTTGCTTTGGTGTTTTCTACCATCTTTCTAGTTTCTTTGACCATAATTCTTGGAGTCATCTGTGACTTTTATTTTTCTCATATTCCCTTTCTAATCCACCAGGAAGTTGATTTGGCTCTATCTTCAAAATCTATTCAGAATCTGACTTTACCAACTCCATTGGCTGGTCTCGGCCACCATAAGGGCACACAGAGATTATTGCACTCGCCTTCTAACAGGCTCCCAGCATTAATTCTCATGTTCCTACAGTGCCTTCTCAACACAGTGATCCCTCTAAATACATGTCCGCACACTTTCACCATTTATTTGCTCAAAACCCTTCAATGAGTCTCCATTCATCTCTGAAACCAAAGTTCCTGCAAAGGTCTACAATGTTTTCCTGATCTGAGCTCAGCTACTTCTCTGATATCTTCTGTCTCCTCTGATCCCCTAAACTTCCTGGCTGCCTTGCAGTGCTTCAAGCCCAGCAGAAGTCTCCCTCTCCTAAATGCTTGCAGCTGCTTCTCTCTCTGCTTGGAACTCCTCCCGAGTATCACCTTTTCAGTGCGGCCATGCACACTATTTACAGCTGCAGTTCTCCCCTCACTGCCATGACTATCACTATCACCCCTGCCACATCGTTTCACTTTTCTCTCTGGAATTTATCACCATCTGAAAACCATCTGAAAAACTGAGTTTCCTTCACATCTCAGTTCTATTCGATTCCTGAGTTGGGATACTGAGTTTGAGTAGAAGGAGACAATACATTATCCAAATTTGTTTGCTGCTGGAATTTTGGACGGCAGGTAACAAGAGTTTGGATAACAAGAGATTTATTCAAACTTGTACCTGTATGTGTTTGGTTCCCAAGTTTGAACAGCTGGAGATACTTTAAAAACTTTGCTTATTTTTTTTATTTCTCTCCCCAGATCTGAAAAACGCATGCATGGATTATGCCTCTTTTGCTTCCTGCAATGTCCTTTAGAACAGCCTTGCACGAAGGTATCATTCAGTAGGTATTTATTGGTGGACAAAAGGAAGAAAGGGAAACAATAAGAGATACAAACTGAACATCGATGGACTCAGAGGCTAGGGTGAAATGAATCATATTCAGAAGAAATAATATTTTCTATCCTTTACAACCCTAAAGTACTGAGATTCAATCATTTCAGCTCTATTATTTCCAAAAGCGAAATGATCACATTTCTTTTGTTTCCTCTGTGTGGCCCCCAGATCAGTAGAATGCACAACTGTCTGTTTGCACTGTTAGAATGCACGAGTCATCCTTTGAACAGCACCACACACTCAGACAGACTCTTGTGTCACGAATCCTGTGTCCAGAAGGTACGTGGGTTCTTCTGCTGCCCCCTTGAAGATGCGATGTCTACACATGCCCTCGGTCCTCCATAAGAGATCATTACTCTTGGTTTTGCAATACTCGAAGAAAGCGTGAAGCCTCTGCAGGGGTCTCTCTTTCTCTGGGGCATGATAGAGGCTGCAGTCCCAGGTACCAGATGTGCTGGCATTGGCAGCAGCTGCAGAAATGGTGTTTCTGTGATGTGGTTCACAGCATCATTGGAAGAAGCTTAGCCGCTATCCTCTTAAGGCAGTCCTAGTGATGATCTCTTGAGCTACCTAATTTTCTTTAATACGGTTTTTTTTTTTTTTTTTTGGTATAAAATAGCCAGAGGAGATTTTTCTCTTACTTTTCTATTTGCAGATTAATGTCCTATCTTGATGGGAGAATTTTTGTCCCTGGGTTGCTGCTTCTTTCCTCTGGTGGAAAGAAAGAGGGACAGTGTTCCTGGAAGTTAGGTATTTCCATTCTGCTTTGAAACTTTCAAAGCTGAAGTGCTTTAATTCCTTTGTGAATTATTGAACTGCACAACAAGTAATCTAAATGAGGCTTTCTCAATCTCAGTGTTATTGACATCTTAGGCAAATGATTCCTTGCGGTGGACTGCACTGTGCCTAGCAGGTGTCGGGCAGCATCCCTGGACTCCACCTGCTGGATGCGATGAGCACCCTCCCCCATCTATGACAACCAAAAATGTCCCCAGATGCTGCCAAATGCCCCTCAGTGGACAACATCACCCCCAATTGAGAAACACTGATGTAGAGACAGTTGAACGTGTTCTACTTGGCATTGTATTGTCAGGACAGCAACTCGGAGTAAAGAGACTGTACCAAGTGCTTTGTTCCTTAAATATGAAATTCCCAAAGAATTGCATTATATTTGCCATATATAAAAGTAAAACAAAATACGTGCTTTGAATCATAAGCATTCTAAATTTTTCCCCTGCTTAGTTAGTCACACCTCTGTTAAAAGGGATGCCCCACTTTAAGATTATACATCATTTCTCAAAATGACTTAGTAGGCTGTCTAAAGCTAGAATCAGTAGTGATATATTTGGAAAATAAATAACTGGAACAGGCAGTTATAATTTAGTTTTCCCACCTTCCCAAAATTAAATTCAATGATGTGGTTTTCTATCAACATATTCTTACTGGGACCATAACACTCTGCTATTTTCACGTTTATGTTGTGCTTCGTGATATCGATCCCTCCACATTTCACATTCCCTGCAAAGTTTTACTAAAGCCATTTATTTTTATAATAAGGTAGATGAGCTATTTGTGGCAGTCTTATTTTTGAGAATACAGCACACACATTTTACAAATCTAGTAGACCATAACTAGAATTTTGATTCGTGGAACACCTGTCATTAACAGAATAGAATTACTAATTTACGACATGGCTGCTCAGACAGGCGATGGCCACCAGCAATTTTTAAAGGTAAAAAACTTAGTAAAACTATTGTTAATATTATAGATAATTGATTCTCATTTATTACAAACTAATTATCTTTAAACAATGATCACTGTTAACAAGTGATTGCTTTAGGATTATTGCTTAATTAGTATTAAACAGCATAGTACATATGGCATATGATATTCATTGTCTATTATTATTTTTACAAGCACAGATGGCTTAGTACAATCAGGAATAATAATGGAGAGTAATCTTTTCTTAATGTAATTACCACATGAATATGTCAAATGATTGTTTTGTTTGTTTTGCTAACATTATAATATTATTTTAATTAAGATGCCAAGGACTGTAATTTTCCCCACCTAACTAGACCAAAAGGAAAAGAAACAGATACATTGAAAATGTCTTTAGAGCTTTATTATAAAAACATTTCTGTTCTATACATATTTGTCACAGTACTATATCTAACCTTGCTTAAATCTTAGCTGTATAAATGCATTTAAAAACTCTTATGACTCAATGACAGTTCAGTGTCTCATAAAACTTTAATGGTTTGTAGTAAAATGACAAAACTACGTATTATAGATGTATGTATAGTTTTGGAAGTAATGGTTCTATGAAAGAGGGTAGCTGTGATGACTGACTGTGTAGAAGATAATTTAGATTTCTTTAGGTCTTTATTAGACTAATACTGATTACTCAAAAAGATAACATGGTTCCACATCATCTTTACAAATATAGC
This sequence comes from Piliocolobus tephrosceles, assembly GCF_002776525.5. Classification (NCBI taxonomy): domain Eukaryota; kingdom Metazoa; phylum Chordata; class Mammalia; order Primates; family Cercopithecidae; genus Piliocolobus; species Piliocolobus tephrosceles. The sequence goes on from NC_045455.1 coordinate 4,609,017, forward strand.
ACTTATAATGTAGAAATACAATTGTTTTATTTTTTACAGGAGAAGTTCTTTACCATTGAGAAGATAATTTAGATTTCTGTAGGTCTTTATTAGATTAATACTGATTAATCACAAAGATAACATGATTCCACATCATCTTTACAAATACAGCACTTATAATGTAGAAATACAGTTGCTTTATTTTTTTTACAGAAGAATTTCTTCACCATTGATATCTCCCTTTCATTTTCCCTGAAACACAGCTTGGATTTTCAGTGCTAAAGCCCAATATGAGCTTTGTCTACATCCAAGCAAAGAAAATGTGGGCAGACAATAAACCTGTGCAGGCTTGGAGTCTGGGGCTCTTAGGAGAAATCAAGCCTCCCAGGAGAGCTGACTCAAAGCCAAGCCCCTCCTGAGGCCAGGGGGACTGAGGGACTTACTGCAACAATCCAGGGTAGATCTCTGCCATCTTTCACTCAAAGTGGCCTTGTGCAAGACACAAATGGTCTGCAGACTTCCTAAGGTTGGTAGGAGGGTTCATTTGATCAAAACAGAGTAGCTGGCTGGAAGTCTGGCCCTTGCGTCTGGTCAGAATTATATTGCTTTTGGCCACAGATGGTTGCAAGATGGTGGCACATATGGTGATTTCCGAGTCTAGCACCATGAGTATTGTCATCTCCTAATAGGAGGCTCAGATCACAAGCAAACCTTTCGTGGCTCCCAGAGCAGGTTCTGAACAGATGCCAGGAGCTCTCCTGGGGGAGGCACATGACACCAATCCCAGTCACACAGGAGAGGGGCTGCTCAGCAGGAGGCTGCAGTCCCAAGACTGCTGCTGCTGGAACCCAGAGCCTGATTTCCAGCTCACAGTTGCATTCTTAACACAGATTTCGGGAGCTTTTCTACCCTAGGTGTGCACATGCACTTACTGAGGCAAAGCCCGGTTGTTAATGACCCATATTCTCTGGAGGAATCTCTCATTCTCTATTAGAGGCAAGTACATATGTCGCCTTCAAAAGAGGGGAGAACGCAGGGCTGTGGTGATCCTCGTGGCCTGTTACCAGCACATGAACACCTGCACAACTCACTGCCAGTTCCCTGGAGCTAGCCACCAGCTCACCGCCAATCCAACTCCCGAGAGGCAGGGGCCAGGGATCCAGCAAGAATCACGGCTCTCTCACCTGAGCTGAGATGGTCAAGGTTCAGCTTTTAAAACAAGGTGGAGCTCACTTCTTTTCCAATTTATAGCTTCTTCTGTCCAAAGGTTTATTTAAATTATCTCATGATTTTCGTTCAGGTTCTTGACAATAACTATAAACAAGCCACCAGAACTCACCTGCTCCTGTTCCTTCCTCTGTACTACCATGAGAATAAACGTTCAAAAGTACGTCTCAAAAGGCATCATGATCCTGCCCACAGTTCTTTAGTGGATCTCTATCCTATTCCACAGTGACTCTCAATCCTGGCTGCACATGCAAATCATCCAGGGGCCTTTGAAAAACTACCTACATGCAGGTCACATGTACATTCTCACATATGTAAGGAGAGGACGACTTTCATTCTGTCCAACATTAAGCCCTACAACATATTCAGAAGATCCCACTAAATAAATAAAACTTTGTAAACTTATGACTATCAGAAAAATTAAGAAGAACTTAAAAAATAAGCCATTTTCTTTTTCTGATTCAATAAATCAAAAATAAAGAAGGAAGGAGGGAATAAAGAAAGAAAAAAGGAAGAAAGAAAAGGCAAGACAGAAGGAAAGAAAAAAGCAGGAAAGAAAGAACAAATGAAAGAACAAATGAAAGAAAGAGAGAAAGGAAGGAAAAAGGAGGGAAGGAAGGAAAGAAGGAAGGAAGGAAAGAAGGAAGGAAGGGAATGAAGGAAGGAAAGAAGAAGGGAAAGAAAAGAAAAAAAAGAAAAGGAAAAAATAAGCCTGCTAGTCACTACAGTGTTGTTTAGACTACTCTGCCAGGGTTCATCCATTTCAATAAAGAAACTTTACTATATTCCAAAAAAAATTTATAAATTCTTAATTTCGATAATGCATAAAGGTCTTCAAATGACTGTTTTTTTGGTAATGAAAAAAAGTTATTCCCATATATCAGACCTCACCAGGCTTTGACTTTAAAATGAGAGTATATATTCTTTTCTATCCAAGTTTTTTTTTTTTTTTTTTTTAAGAGTTGAGGTCTCACTCTATCACCTTCCCAGTCTGGTGTGATTAACTGCACTGCTCACTGCTCACTCCTGGGCTCAGGTGATCCCCTACCTCAGCCTCCCAAGTAGCTGGGACTGCATGTGTAAAACACAGCATCTGGCAGTTACATCCAAGTTTTTGTAGTATGCAATATAACCTATTCACTTGATAGACATTAGCTTGCCTCAAAATGTTTCCCACGTACTTTTGCAAGTTTGTGAGAAGTTGTTGTCATCCAGATAGCGTTCTCCATGTTCTTCCCTTCCAGGCTTTTCCTCTTGTCGGTAGCTGCTGTCTCAGTTACTGGTGGCTCTCTGAGATTGCTGGTCTGCTGTGTGTGGCTGCATGGGCTGGGGACCAGTGTTGTCCCACTGGACCTCATAAAGAGTATACTACTAATTTTGGTGACCGATGTGCATCCTTATTGCCAATATTGATTGCACTAATACATTTACAACTCAGATGTGTCCAATGAAGGCCGAAAGTCTCTACAACTGTCGTCTTGGATATTGGCTGTCGTGAAAGATGCTGAGCTCACAGAATTGCCTTTAGAGGCTGGAGTTAGTGTCAATCACAATGGCACTGGATTTAGCACTTGCTCCTGGTCTGAATCCACAAGTTCAGGGCAAAACACTCTCATTGTTGGAATCACTCCATACTGCTCTATTTTGTACGGTCTGGGCCCATATCATAGGTCCCAATGAGAAAAAGAATTTCCTTTATTCTCATTCAACAATCTCTCTCATTTCCTACCAAAAAGTCATCAAATTTCTAGAGCCATTAAGCCAGATTTATCAACTCCAAACAATTACAGTGTATCATTTGTTTGAAAAGCATTAATTTATATGTTTTCCAAAGTGTACTGGGCATTACTGGGTAGACTTTCCTGTGATAATGGAAATATCTGATTATCTGTAGTTGCAACCAGCCCTAGGTGGCTGTCCAGCACTTGAAATGTGACTACTCTGCTAGAGGACCCTTTTCTATCTTTTTAAATTTTAGTTTATTTGAATTTCAGTAGCCTTGTTGACGAGTGAGTATTATACTGACAGCATAGGTCTAAGTTATTTATCTTTTACAAAATCAGAACTATCAAATCAACCTATTATCCAAACATGTGCCATAACTATCTTTCTAAAACATGGATCTGATTATCATCTACCCATCTTAACAGTCGTTCTCAACATACTCCCTGGCCCTCATCTGTGAAGTTCAATTTCATTAGCTACACATCAAGTGTCATGGAGGACCCAACCCCACCTCACCCACCTCACTTCCAAGGACTCATCAAAGCAACGTAATCAGCTTGAGCACAACATGACACGAACTTAAATTACTCATTAGCTGAATTGACCCTGAGAAAACAAAATAGTTTTTCACCCACCTGTTTATTGAGAGAAAAATAATATTTATTGTACTATTTCTTCATACCAGACACTGTATTGGCAATTTCACATATTTTACCTTGCAATTGCCACTGTAACTGTATAGATAATGTACTAGTCCACCCGACTACTGAGGAAATAGGTTTTCTGAGAAATACCTTTCCTGTAGTTTCTAATGTTTGTTGATAGGACTGCTGGAATATAAGGTCTCTGAGAGTAGAAGGTCCTGCCTTGTGCACTCTTTGGACCTCATCACCTAGACTGGTACCTAGCACAGAGTGGACATTTCCATAATATTCACTCATTGATTACACAGACCAGGTTTTATATCCAGGTCCATCTACCTCTAGGGAACACGTATGTTCTTGGGGACACTGCTGCAAAGTCAAATTTTAAAAAATCGTTTGGAATCTAGGCAGAAACTTCTGTCTAGGGCAGGGATTGGCAAAATGTTTCTGTCAAGGGTTCTGTAGTAAATATGTTAAGTGGGTTTCTGTGGCAACTACTCAATTCTGCTATTGTGGTGTGAAAGCAGTTACAGACAATAGGTAAATGAATGAGGATAACTGCATTTCAGGAAAAACAATGGCTAGAAACGACACTGACTGCAGTTTGCTGAGCCCTGCCAAGGATCACTAAGTGTTAAACTTCCATGGTTTATTCAACATAAAGCTGGTTGCATGCTTTGCAAACTCACCTCCAGTAACCTCACATGGCAACTTCAGCCTAAACTTTCTCTCCTTTTTGTCATCAAAATGTCAGTATTATTTTGCATTATTTCTTTTTCATTCAGATTGCTAGAATAAGATCTTTTGTTTTCCTGAGCAATTTCCATGCAATCCTGTTAGTCATAAAACCCCCAAAGGCCTGGCTGAAAAGTCACATCCACTAATAAGGGCAATCATGTCTAATAGGAGCTCTGATTCATTTCCCAGATGCAAGCACACAAACCACAGTTCTGCTTACTCCAGATCTCAGATGCAAACGCTCAATAGATGAGATGTGTTTTGCCACTGAGAGGAATAAAACATATCCAGACTTTAGAAATGCAGAGAATCCAAAGATGACTTTAATGTTCATTGGAAAATGAATAACAACCAAGACTTCACGCTGGATACACAAGGAAGCCTATTTATCAGTATCATTCAGTGTTGAGATTCTGTCAGCTGGTCCTAAATACATAGCGCAGGCATTTCCTTTTTTTTTTTTTTTTTTTTTTCATTTTCTTCCCATTATTGGATTCATTTTGTTGAGGTCAACCTTGAACTGATGAGAACTGAGTTCAGTCTTCAAAATAAATTTCATTGTTCACCTGGTATTGTTTTAGCTCAAGGAACTCTACCGAGGCCAGTCTACATCTCTGACTATAGGTACAGACATTGTTTACAAGTGTGAATCGTAAACTCCCGGGAGTTGTAGAATTCCCATTGGAAGGATCTCAGGTTTGGAGATAATGCTATTCCCGTCATTTATGATGGTAAGCTGCAATGTTCTTGTCAGGGTAGAGAATAGAAATGAAAGATTGAACCTGTTGTCTGATGAACAGCAATGAAAGAGTGGTAAGAAACAGCAATGGCCTCAGTGTCTGGAAAAAGGAAGCAGTGGAGTCTGTGACAAATGGCAGGCTCCTTCTTCAGACAGAGTCAGTTGAGACTGAGCTTTGCCTATCATTGCTCTGAAGAAATGCCAGAGTTTTCAGATCATCTAATGCTCTAGTGCTGTTGTGAACTTTTCCAATTTGTAAATATCAGTAACTTCGACTTGTTTTTCCCTCCATAAAGAAAGGACCAGACTTCATACATATGACAGCTGCATCTGGTCTAATGGTCATCTGCTTTGTTTAGCTCTATGAGGGCTATGTTTTAGAGTTCTTCTTTCAATTATAAAGAAAATAATCTTAGGGGGAAATAAAGACATATCAACAACTATCTTAATGTAAGAGCAAGTTGAAAGGTTCTAGCATCAAACACTGCAAACAGAGAGGTAGGAATGTCCTTGCAAAATAGGACATTCACAGATGGGCCTTGCAGGTACAGGGCAAAAGTAGCAGTGAGGGCCCACATATTGTATGTTTAATAATTTCAGGTTATGTACCAAAATTTCTTTGAGTAAAAAATATTCTATCCCCCATTCCCTCCCAAATGTACTTTCATAATCACAAAGTAAACAGCATATGCAAATATACAATATTAATGATGTCAGCAAGCTACTGAAGACAAAGTAATTTCTTTAGCACTGTGAGTGTCTGGTTGTTTGAAATGGTTTGGCTGTGTCCACACCAAAATGTCATCTTGATTTGTAGCTCCAATAATTCCCTTGTGTTGTGGGAGGGACCCAGTGGGAGGTAATTGAATCAAGGGGGCAGGTCTTTCCCATGATGTTCTCCTGATAGTGAATAAGTCTCATGAGATCTGATGGCTTTAAGAGGGAGTTCCCCTACACAAGCTATTTTGCCTGCTGCCATGTAAGACATGCCTTTGCTCCTCCTTTGCCTTCCCATGAGCATATGTGTGTAGGGATGTGTATGCATAGGGTGTGTGTTAGTGAAGAGT
>NC_045455.1:4615145-4724759 GCF_002776525.5 Piliocolobus tephrosceles
GTTGGTGTGTGTGTAGAGTGTGTGTATAGGGGATTATGTGTGTAGGGGATTGTGTGTGTAAGTGTGTGTATAGGGGTGTGTGTAGTGTGTGTTAGGGAAGTGTGTGTGTAGGGGTGTGTGTAGGGGTGTGTGTAGAGGTGTCTCTAGGGTGTGTGCTAGGGGAGTGTGTACATGTAAGGGTATCTGTGTGGGTGTAGGTGTGTATAGGGGTGTGGGTGTGTGCATAGGGGTGTGTGTGTGGGGTGTGTGGTTAGGGAGTGTGTGTAGGGGGTGTGTGTGTAGGTGTATGTATAGGTGTGTGTGTTGGGGTATGTACGCATAAGGTATGTATTAGGGGAGTGTGTGTGTAGGGTGTGTGTAGATGTGTGTGTGCAGGGTGTGTGTTAGGGTGTGTGTGTGTAGGGGTATGTGTGTGTGTAGGTGTGTGTATAGGGGTGTGCCTGTGTATGATATGAGTCACTCTACAGTGCAGGACCCCAGACAAGCCTCCCCTTGCTTGCCAGAGAGAGGGGCGCTGCTGCCGGAGGATTCTAAGGGCATTTCCTGACTCAGTGAACCTTTGTCCTAGGGCCCCTGGAGGACCTCACCCCATTTCCAGGGATAGGGGAGTGTAAGGACCCAGCACACTCTGAGTCCTTGGCTTAGGTATGAAGGTCTTCCAACACAGATGCCAGGAGACACGGCACCCACGCTTCGCTGCCAATGGGAACTTGCAGGCAAAGTCCACCCTGGGTTGTGTAGGGGTGGGATGCTTTCTTAACAAGCTCCTTCTAATCATAAACACTGTTGGTTAAAGTTGGGTTTTCAACAAAATTCTAAATATAGCAGTTCATACTCTCACACAAAATAGTTTAATCTTTAAAACTATTTTTTCCCCCAATTAATGTTGATGAGACAACAAGAAACACTAAGGAGAAAACTCTAGAACTACCTTATCTGAATTAAATTGTTTCACAGGAGTTAATACATTTTTACTGTGATTTAAAACAAAAACAGGAAGAAACAGACTGTTTACAATTTGTCATCCGTGTGTTAATGCAATAAATATTACGGCAAGGTCCAGTTAGTGCAACCATTAGTGAAAACTTCAATGTAAATGAATGTATATTTATATGTTTTAATGAATTTGAACAAAATATTTAAGATATATACAAATCATTTGTGTAATTATCTGCAGTGATTTTTTTTTTTTTTAGTTAGCCAGTCACCAGTCCCAATCAAGGAGGACAGTAAGACATTTTTTTTTTTCCTAAGATGTAGTTTCTCTTCTTGTTGCCCAAGCTGGAGTGCAATGGCAAGATCTCAGCTCACTGCAACCTCACTTGAACCTCTGCCTCCTGGGTTCAAGTGATTCTCCTGCCTCAGCCTCCCGAGTAGCTGCGATTACAAGTGCTACAGGCATGTGCCACAACACCTGGCTACTTTTTTGTATTTGTAGTAGAAATGGGGTTTTACCATGTTAGCCAGGCTGGTCTCAAAATCCTGACGTCAGGTGATTCACCCGCCTCGACCTCCCAAACTACTGGGATTACAGGCGTGAGCCACCACACCCTGCCGACAGTAAAATTTTTATTGATTACCTTTAATATGCATAGTGAGCATGAAATTAGGAGAAGGTTTACCTAGTTGGCGTCAGATGTTGAAGGGCAAGAGCTTCATGTGCCTATAGAAAACCACATTCTTTCTCTGAACGAGGCTGGGGTGCAACCGGTGTGTGTTTGCCTTTTCACTTTGCTTTAACTACTCTCTACTTCTTTCTCTTTTTAAGAGACACATTCTTTCTTTAATAAGCTAATTCCTTCAGTTCAGGTTTGCTCTGGCCAGGGAGACCTTCCATAATCTTAAAGTAATTTTGCCTTAATTCTACTCTGATCTATAAAGTTGGCTTCTGGATTTACTCTCAAAAGGCAATCTCGACCTCACTCCTGTATTGAATTCTTAGAGCTGATACCTCAGCATAACTTTTTTGTGTATCCTGCAGTTTTCAATGCATGCCATGATATGTAGCACATCAGGAAGTCAATGTCAAGATTTTCTCTAGATTGACTTTCCCATATATTTGACCTCCTTTTCTAGCCATTTAAAAAAATTAATATTACAATCACCTTAATCTTTAAAGTCACTATTATATAATTTTTCATCCTTAAGCAGAGATTTTGGAAGTCTTGGGGGTCTTGGAAGACTCAGGCATGTCATGTGATGCTTGTCTATAAGTTAAAACAAGAAAATGGAAAGAAAAGAAACAAAACTGGCCAGGCACGGTGGCTCACACCTGTAAGCTCAGCACTTTGGGAGGCTGAGGTGCATGGATCACCTGAGGTCAGGAGTTCAAGACCAGTTTAGCCAACATGGTGAAACCCCATCTCTACAAAAATACACAAATTAGCTGGGCATGATGGTGGGTGCCTGTAATCACAGCTACATGGGAGGCAAAGGCAGGAGAATTGCTCAAACCCGGGAGGTGGAGGTTACAGTGAGCCGAGATCACATCACTGCACACCAGCCTGGGTGACAGAGCAAGACTCCATCTCAGAAAAAAAAAAGAAAGAATAAAGAAAAGAAACAGAACTGCGGCAATGAAATAACTCTCTTGTTCTCATCAAGAACAAGATCTCATTGCACGGAAGCTTCTGTGTTGTCCGGGGCGAATCCGATGGGAAGTCAGAGCCCAGGTATAAAGCCAGTGCTTCCATTTCGTGTCAGCTTCACTTGGATGAGTTTCATCTGATCTCTGTGAAGGTTGACATTTTGACCTGTAAAACAGAAAAATCAGTTAGGAAATTTCCCTATAGGGTTATTGTACATGTAAAGCATGTAAATATTTTAGTGTATGAGGGACAAATCACACAGCAAACCATCAATAAATGTGTCCTATTAGCACCGCCATCATTGTCAAGATTCTATTTACTATCACTACTATTATATTGGGGTGAACAAATAATGGTTGTTTTGCCAAAACCGCTTGAGTGCAGTGCCACCATCTTGGCTCACTGCAACCTCCGCCTTCTGGGTTCAAGAGGTTCTCCTGCCTCAGCCTCACATGTAGCTGGGATTACAGGAGCATGCCACCACACCTGGGTAATTTTTGTATTTTTAGTAGAGATGGGTTTTCACCATGTTGGCCAGGCTGGTCTCAGACTCCTGACCTCAAGTGATTTGCCCGCCTCGGGCTTCCAAGGTTCTGGGATTACAGACCCATGAATTTTAACATTGGATTTTACCTCAGTCTTGTGCTTCCGGGAAAACAGCGCCAGTGATGACTTCCACCACTTTCGTGTGCCAGGAAATGGCTCCCCATATATTCCAAATGTCCCCCTCCTGTACCCCTTCTCAGTGGCAGGACCCTGGTCCATCCTTCCTGCAGATTCCCGTAGGACTCACGTCTACCTGCCTGTGTGGGATTGCAGGCTCCTTTCTTTACTTTGAGCTATTTCTGAGTCATTCTCCTGATTTCTTTTTTTTTTTTTTTTTTTTTTTTTGAGACGGAGTCTTGCTCTGTCACCCAGGCTGGAGTGCAGTGGCCGGATCTCAGCTCACTGCAAGCTCCGCCTCCCGGGTTCACGCCATACTCCTGCCTCAGCCTCCCGAGTAGCTGGGACTACAGGCGCCCGCCACCTCGCCCGGCTAGTTTTTTGTATTTTTAGTAGAGATGGGGTTTCACCATGTTAGCCAGGATGGTCTCGATCTCCTGACCTCGTAATCCGCCCGTCTCGGCCTCCCAAAGTGCTGGGATTACAGGCTTGAGCCACCGCGCCTGGCCATTCTCCTGATTTCAATCACCAGAATAAAATCACCACTTTACTCGTGCGGAGCATGTGCCTTTCACATCTGTCTATGAATTTCCACATCTGTAGAAGGTACCACTACTAGCACTATGACCTTCTGTGTGGATTTGTTGTGGATTTTAGATGCACTTCAAGTGCTTAGCAAAATTCTTGACACACGATAAGGACTCGTTGGAGACGTCTAGCAGCAACGCGTGTGCGCGGTGATTAATGTTGCATGAGATAATGCTGGAGCTCACTTTAATTTAATCACCGCAACAATTATTCTTGAGACAGGGATTACTTATTCTCATTTTGTAGATTAGAAAACTGAGAAAGACACTCTGGCCTGCTCAAATAACTCATCTAGCGGGTAAAGCTGAGATTTGAACCTGGACCGTTCTCCTCCACACTGTAGCTTACAGATAGCTCTGAGGAGCAGTGAGTGTGAACGTTGGGGAGAAGATAGGCTCTGATACTGGTTTCCCATCTTCCCTCTCCTACGGCATTTTAATATGGGTCTGTCCTCCCAGGAGGGGACTGTGGGAGCCGGTCATTCGACCTCTGACAACAGAATCATTTTAAAGTATCACAACAGCTGAGTTGAGGCATAATCTTTCTAGGCCACTGGAACTAGCCCTCTAAGAACTAACACTTGGAGGGCTAACTGATATCCCTAGAGTGAATCTGACTGGAACAGGAAGTCTGCCTGCCTGTGCAAAACTGACCCATCCAATCCTGGTATGTTGACGGCCACTTACTCCAGCCTTAGAAATACGCCTGGCGTGTAGATTTAGTGGCAGAAATGATCAGCTATCAGAATGGATTCAAAAACTTCTTTTTATGAAACTAATTAATTTAAAGTGCTTCTTTATAAGCATGTCTATGTTAGCATTCTTTTAAACCATGATATCAATTTTAGTCTATTGTTAACCTAATGAGCACTGAAGAATCTACTGAATTCAGCAGACATTTTTTGACTATTTTACTCCCCGCCAGGCACTTTGCTAGGTGCTGCATAGAATGACATGATGCATTTTCCTTTATTATTATTATTATTTTTGAGATGGAGTCTCACTGTGTCACCCAGGCTAGAGTGCAATGGTGTGGTCTCAGCTTACTGCAAACTACGCCTCCTGGTTTCAAGCAATTCTCCTGCCTCAGCCTCCGGAGTAGCTGGGACTACAGGCACCCACCACCACACCCAGCTAATTGGTAGTTTTAGTAGAGATGGGGTTTTGCTATGTTGGCCAGGCTGGTCTCGAACTCCTGACCTCGTGATCTGCCTGCCTTGGCCTCCCAAAGTGTTGGGATTACAGGCATGAGCCACCGCGCCCAGCCAACATGATGCATTTTCAAAAAGCAAGCAATCGAGTGTGGATGGTAGAGGGAATATAATTGGATAAATACACAAATCCTTTCCTTCTTCCCTTCCTCTTTTCTTCCTTTTCTCCTTCCTCCCTTCCTCCCTCCCTTCCTCTTTCCTTTCCTCTTTGCTTCAACTATTGTTTAGTTTCTACTCTGTGGCAGACACTGAGTCTACATTGGAGAATACGTGAGCCATATTTTCTGTTTTCTAGAATTTATAATCTAATGGAAAAGAAAAACAATAAAAAGTGAGAAACGCTTTAAAGTGCAATTTCAGAGTATTTTACATAAGGAGAAGAGTGAGTGCCTGCGAACGGCTGTTCTGTCCAGAATGCACTCTGCATGGCCGGAGTGGGAAGTCACTTCATGTCTCCCTCACCTTTGTGCAGCAGCCTCAGATTCCTTTGCAGGCTGACGCTTTGGCCAGGCACAAGGGTTCATTGATATGGTTTAGTTGGCACTTACTCTTACACATTCTGTTGCTTCAAACAGAAACACTAGTATCTTTCTCACTCCTTTCAGAGAGAGTTCTTTTTTTTCTTTTCATCTAACCTTCCAAAACATTCTATTCTGTGCAGATGTTGGTGGCAGGATGTTAGAAAATTCCCTGGCAAAAGACTGAGTCTGTCTTTCTGACAAAAATAAACAAACAGCCAAATGTGTAGGAAGGACAGAGTTGAAGATAGCTGGAGATATTAGGCTATTTAGTTTTTAATAGGATCTTGGCCTTTCTATCATGGTGGAGTTGTCATTCTTCCATGCTGGGATATAGGTAGAAAGTGGGTTTTCTTTCAGCTGTTGTAGATTTGGGAGAAGAACAACTTTGCTTTTTAGGGCACCCTGCCTTCAGGGCCTCTCAGTCGCCTATCAGCAATATGAGACAGAAATGGGCAAAATCTGAGAAAAAAAAAATCCTACATTTTAGATTCTACAAGGCTTTTCTTTTGGGACTTTTTTCTCCACGTGATAATAACAACCTTACAAAACACAGGAACACAGAAACCAATCCAGAATAGATTTTGCAAACTGTATAAAACCAGTCTGCCAGAAATCAATCACCCCTTTCCACTTAAACAAGAAAGAGTGACATTCACAGTCTTGCCTTCAGAACATTGTACTAACTAATGAGATTCTAAGTTGTATTGGGAATGATCTGTATCTTAAATTATACAGGTTGAGGAAACCATGTGTCCATCACCTTAAATCACACATGAAAAGAACAGTAATCATATCTGGTACTCATCAACTACAGTATGTTTGTCAATGTTTTGTATACAGTATTTTATAATACGGTTGGAGATAATAGTTGCACATGTCATGTTGGTGATATATATCAACAATTTGAATTCACATCATTTAACAAGAAATGTGGGCTGAATCTTACCAGACGATAGTTTCCTTTTCTTGGGGACAATTTCTCCCTCCCTCTCTTCCTTTCTCACCCTTCTTCCCTTGCTCTTTCTAACAATGGGATGACCAGTGTGAGTGAGATGATCCTGTTGAACCAGGCAGGGCTTAGGGACCTGCGACTGATGCAGCCTCTCTAGACCACATAAAACTGGGAGATAAGTAAAGAGAAAATACAGTGAAGATAGACTTTACACTTTCCCAAATTAAAATCGTTTATTTTATTATAAAAGGGATAATATGATCATTTTTAAAAAGCAGATAAGGCCGGGCGCGGTGGCTCAAGCCTGTAATCCCAGCACTTTGGGAGGCCGAGACGGGCGGATCACGAGGTCAGGAGATCGAGACCATCCTGGCTAACACGGTGAAACCCCGTCTCTACTAAAAATACAAAAACTAGCCGGGCGAGGTGGCGGGCGCCTGTAGTCCCAGCTACTCCGGAGGCTGAGGCAGGAGAATGGCATAAACCCGGGAGGCAGAGCTTGCAGTGAGCTGAGATCCGGCCACTGCACTCCAGTCCGGGCGATAGAGCGAGACTCCGCCTCAAAAAAAAAAAAAAAAAAAAAGCAGATAATACTGTGAATTATAAAGAAGAAAAAAATCACTGGTAATCTCTTAAGAGACCACCACCGCTACATTTTGAAATCTGTTTCTAGAATTTACTCCATGTTTACATATTTGTGAATATAATTCTGAAAAGGACAATCTGTAATTCAAAACAAAAAATATCTGAATATTAAAAAAATTTTATACCAGTAAATACAGACCTGTTTCATCATTTTTATTTTATTTTTAAATTTTATTTATTTATTTAATTTTTGAGATGGAGTCTCTGTCATCCAGGTTGGAATGCAGTGGTGCCATCTCGGTTCGCTGTAACCTCTGCCTCCCAGGTTCAAGCAATTCTCCCATCTCAGCCTTCAGAGTACCTGGGACCACAAGCATATGCCACCACACCCGGCTAATTTTTGTATTTTTAGTAGAGACATGGTTTCACTATGTTGGCCAGGCTGGTCTTGAACTCCTGATCTCAAGGGGTCCACCCACCTGGGCCTCCCAAATTGTAGAGATCACAAGCATGAGCCAACCACCATGCCTGGCCTTTTTCTGTTGTTTTTAAATGACACGTAATGGTCTTTGCACAAATCTACAATAATTTAATAACACTCCTACCAGTGGTTAATTCAGCTTTTGATATCTCTTATTTAGCAGCGATGCTGTGGAAAGTTGAACTCAGAAGTAGAGAGTAGAATGGTGGTTAGGAGGGGCTAGGATTGGGGTGGGGGTTGGGGAGCATTTGGTCGAAGGATATAAAATGTCAGTCAAGTGGATAACTACAAGAGATCTATTGAACAACATGGGGACTATAGATAATAACAATGTATTGTATTCTTGAAACTTGCCAAGAGAGTAGATTTTAAGTGTTCTCACCACACACACAAAAAAAGATGTCCGTGGAGTCATGCATATGTTAATTAGCTCAATTGAGCCATTTCACAATCTCTACATATTTCAGAACAACCTGTTATACATGATAAATATATATAATTTTAATTTGTTAATTAAAATAAGTAAGTGAATAATGTTTAAAAAAAATAAAAGCAATGCTCTGAACATTCTTACATACACACTCCTGCACTCGCCTTTTTATTTCTTTAGATCAATTTCTGCCTGTGGAGTTATTGGACCAAAAGTTGTTAACATTTGAATTTTGATTCATTTTGCCAGAAGGCCATCTAAAGAGGTTGAAAAATTTGTAGTTCCAGGAAGAAGAGCGTGCCTGATGTTAATCCCGGGCAGATGGGAGAAGAGAGCATTTAAAATTATACATGGTGGGGAGCTTGAGCCTCCTGAGTGAGCTTTGGATGCACTGACCCTTCTGAGCTCTCAAGAGTATCTCTGCCTTTTCCAGAGCTTCCACCCCTGGAGGAAGTACGCAGTAAGTGCACCTAACTTTCTCCAGATTTCATCCTTATCAGGAGGAGGGAGCCATGAGGGCAGAAGTCTGGGTGCAGTGTGGCCTGGGAGACTGGGTAGTTTTGCCACTGACCAGGTGAGATTTTGTCCTGGTTTTGTGTGACGTTGCTCATGACAGCGTAAACATCTTCTTGCACAATCGCTGTTTTACTCAGTGCATGCTACTTGCTTGTAAAAGCATCGCAAAAATAGTTTGGGAAGAGTCATACTAAATAAACAATGATAAAGGCCTGGACCCGGTGACGATGGTGCAGACAGAGAAGAAAGGAGTGTTTTTTAAAAATTAGCTTCATGCCCTAGTTTCTTCAGATTCATTCCCTCCTAAAAATCAGTCAAAATACAACATTCATTGCTTTGTATTTTCACTCTGACTTCTGAGCATCAGCCTTGCCCTATTTTTGTTGGTCCTGAGTCCTTCCAGTCTCAGCTCAGATGCTATATGCCTTCTCTGTTTTTTCTCTGCTACCCTTGGAAGTAAACACGCCATCCTGTGAGGTCCCTCGCCTTAGTAAGAATGTTTTATGTGACTTCTCTCGTGTCTTCTTATTTATTATCTCGGTTGATAATGATTCATGTTCCAGTTATCTCCTTCATGACTTTACAAAACCGTGATCTCTGGGGCCATCTTTCTTCTTCCATCTTTGCACCTGCCCCATCATAGCTGGATGTGGTGCTGCTAGGTTAGCACTTGTTCAACCAATTGGACATGGGCACTTCAAATATCATGTTGATTGCCTGGTTTACTTATGAGAGGAAGAAGGAGAGAGATTGTCAGTGATGATTCTTAGGTTTTGATGCCTCCTTTGGAAGCATCTACTTTGATTCTTCCTTTGGAAGACCAGAAGGCAGATGATTGCCACTGGCAATAGCAGAAGAACTTGGAATAATGGTTTATGGAGGGAAGGTATACATTTCTTTTTGGCTTATGGTTGCATTTGGGAAGACTTTGACACTAACATGGGAACTGAATTTCTGATACTGCATTGGATGACTGCAGGCAAGGGGGCCTGTGCCTCGGCAGACAGAGCATCTGGTACAGGGTCACACAGCTCACCTGCACACCCAGGGAAGGCCAGGCTAATCCCTCAACCTCTCCCAGTCTGATCTCCCTCACTCTTCCAATGGAGGTGATGGGGATGTTAAAAACAAAAAAACAAGCAAACAAAAAAACACCTTATCTCAGAAGTAGTATCATAAAGAGGAAAGATGAGTTCGTAAAAACACCTTTAAAAGCTTTATAAGACTTAATGTGTCAATAGTTATTATTATGAAATGTCCAAAAAATGATTTCCCTTGAGGAACAGAGTGAGCTCTGAAGCCAGAGGCCATGGTAGTCCCTACCTCCTAGAAGTAAGTATGTTAGTACGTGTGAAATCCTCAAGACAGTATCTGGAAGTTGAAGAGCACTCAATAAGTAAGAATAAAACGCTTCCTACTATGCTCATTGTTATTTATATATGGGTCTGCAAATTGGATGAGAGTATAGTAGGAGCATCATTGTATAAAGTCTTGCTGATTAAAAGAGACAAGAAACAAGATCTAATTGGGGAAATTTCCTCAATTGGGTTATGTGAGAAGAAGCAGCTCTCACGCACATGGTGTGTTTTCTTAGAGCCAGCTCTAATTAGAGCTCAAAATCACCCACTTTCCTCATATGGCTCGGGGAAATATGGCCCTGTTTTCTCCCTCTGGAGGCTAAGGGAGATGTTTTTCTCAATCTACAGAAGACACAAATAAACACAACCTGGGTGTGGCAGAAGCACTCCCTGCTTGAGTTTACCTTCCTCGGTCCCCATCCAGGAGAGAACTCAGAGGACAGGGCCTTGCTTTCTGATTTCTGATTCTGTTCTCTGGAGTTGCTTCCTTTTATACTAGGCAGGTTTCTAGGGAGCTGGGCATCGGGTGTAGGTGGATGACTAGAGGGAAGCTGCAGGAAACAGGCGGGCGAAGCCAGCAGTGGGACCGGCCACCCTTCTCTGGCTCTCGACCCAGGGTGGGCAGCGTATCACCCATGGGAAGGGCCTCCGCGGCCCAGCGAGGTTTCCCCGGATGCTGTCAGCATGGAACCTCTTGCCGTGAAGCAGTAAAGGAAGACCAGCTGGGAGCTCGCTGTCCCCGTGAGGTCTCACCTTCAAATAGGGAAGCTGGCTGACAGTTGTTCTGCTAAATTTAGCCCTAGACTGGGAGTCCAAGCAAGTGCCTGTGTGGCCAAATGAGTAAGCGTTGGCCATACGACTTGTTTTGTCTACAGTGATCTAGAGAGAATTCGAATTCTGCTTGGCTTCAGCAAGCTAAGCCCTTTCAAATTCACTATTTCTCTCACAGCCTTTCTGTTGTGAGCAGGAGATAAAACAAATAGTAACCTTCACTTCCTTTCATCCAAGGATCAATGTTTTAAAAAAGGAAAAAAAGCAAAGCAAAACAAAGCATCTCTAGGCAACCGGTTCAAAAAAGAAAAAAGGTTCCTGTTAGCAAGGCATATGCCCAGAGCACTTGTGCTGTTGCAGTATATGTGTTTGCTGTTTTGCTTTATGATTTAACACGTCCTTCTGTGATGAGATTCCCATGAATATGTTGTTAATTGCTTCAAATTCACCAGATTAGGGAAGCCAGCTGTCTTCCCTAATGTGTTAGTTATTTTTATGTGTCAACTTGGCTAGGCCACAGTACCCAGATAGTTGGTCAAACGATGTTTCTGTGAAGGTATTTTTAAAATTTAAGTTCAATTAAATTATATTTTAATTTTAAAATTTAAATCAGCAGACTTTGAGTAAATCAGAGTACCCTGTGTGGTGTGGGTGGGCCTCATCCAATCAGTAGAAGGCCTGAATAGAAAAAAGCCTGAATGCCATGAGAAGAGGGAATTCTGCCAGCTGACTGCCTTTGACTGTAAGCTGCAACGTCAACAATTCCCTGGTCTTCAGCCTGCCCGTATACCCTGAAGATTTCGGACGTAACAGTCCCCATAGCTGCATGAGCCAATCCTTCAAATAAGTATCTCTCTCTCTCCCCCCCACTTTTTTTCTTTCTCTGTCTTTCTCTCTCACTACACACACACACACACACACACGTGCACGCACACACAATGTATTCACCCTATTGATTCTGTTTCTCTGAAGAACCCTACTACACCTGCCATCTTATAATCCGCCATTTCTTGCTTTTCTTTTTAGAGACTCCAAGTAGACATCTCAGATAGAATGGTCATACCAGATTTAGCAAATACAAATACAGGATGCTGAGTTAAGTTTGAATTTCAGATATATAAGAAATATTTTTAGCATAAGTAAATCACATGCAATATTTGGGATATACTGATACTGAAAAAAAATCATTGTTTATCTGAAATTTAAACTGAACTGAGCATCCTGTATTTTATTGGGCAATCCTAATGCCAGTATCACTATGGAAGGAGAGGTTAGTTTTGTTCTTCTCTGTGATTCAGGCAATACCTAAACTCAGCTCTTTTCTCCAATCTTTAGTCTTCTTCTTTAGGTTCCAGCCCCGGTTAGCATGAAGCCACGACCCTTACTGTTGTTACACCTTCAACACCCTGCCCCGTGTTCTCTCATCACCTCAGAAGAAAGGTACTCTGAAACTGTTCATTATCTATGCTACAGATCGTGTCCTTTGCAAGATTAGGACCACTTAGAGATTGTTACCATAGCCCTAAATTTGGGGAATCCCTTTCTGATTTCAGTAGCCCTCTGGTGTATCACTTTGCCTTGTTTCTTTCCCTTTTTTTATATATTTTATTTTGAGATGAAGTCTTGCTCCATTGGCCAGGCTAGACGGCAATGGCATGATCTCAGCTCACTGAAACCTCCGCCTCCTGGGTTCAAGCGACTCTCCTGTCTCAGCCTCCCAAGTAGCTGGATTATAGGTGTATGCTAGCACGCCCGGCTAATTTTTTTTTTTTTTAAGTAGAGGTGGGGTTTCGCCATGTTGACCTGACCTCAAGTGATCCACCTTTGCCTCCCGAAGTGTTGGGATTACAGGCATGAGCCAGTGCGCCCAGCTCGCCTTTTGTTTCTGAATGCCTCGGTCCTGGCCCCTGTGACTGACGGCTCCTTTTCCTAACTCCTAGGAATGTCAGTGGTGTTCCCCTGGGTTTCAAAGCACTGTAGTATCAAAATCATGATAAAGGAGGAATTAGGATTAAGATCGACCACTATAGCTCATCCCTTCTCATCCTTGCCACTCAATAACTATTTATGGAGTAACATATACATGGCATTATTTAATATTGTAAGTAAAAATCTTCAGACAATCTTAGGGTTAAAAAGTTCTAGACAGTCTGTATTATGTCTACTTGTCTCATGTTCAGAACTCTCCCTTCCCTCCTATCCAAGTAGGATGAGAGTCATTGATGATATTTATTGATGATGACAGTTAATATCTTTTCGTGCTTACTGTGTTTGAGGCACATAGACTTTAGAAAGGAGATACCAATGTCATCATAATTGTACAGGTGACGAAACTGAGGTGCACATGACTAAAGGCTTTTTCAAGGTCATTTGGCAAGATAATGGCATTGGGACCCAGGCCCCTTTAAATCCAAGTTACCATCAGGCTTCTACAGGTCATGTGCTGAGCACTTCTTGATAAGAGACATATATTAATAGGCATCATTTTTATTTTTAAAATTCTTCCTGCAAAGCAATTCCCAAGTGTTTCTTGATGTATGGAACAGAGATTGGAGAGCTGGTGAAGAATTTTCTCAGTCGTGTGCACGTAGTCAGGTGAGAGCATCCTTGAGATACAGGGTCTGTGGTATTGGCCAGTGCTAGGGCACTGAATTTACTAAGGGTCATGTTACCTGCTTAGGTCTGAGATAGGGGTGGGGTTAGAAAGTGCATGCATGCTTCCATGCCTTAAGGAACCTACAGTTGATAGAAAATGATTTTTACTCATCAGACTATTCAAAGTAATTATTGAGTACACATGATGTAGCATCAATCAGCTAAACTCTCGAGCTCTGGACCCAACCTTCTTGCACTTGAGTCTTGGCTCAGCCACATGCTAGCAGTGTGCATAAGGGTTTTATGCACACCCTCTGTGATTCAGTTTCCTCCTCTGTCAATGGGGTAATAATTATACGTACCTCAGCCAGGTGTGGTGGCTCATGCATGTAATCCCAGCACTTTGAGATGCCAAGGTGGCCGGATCACCTGAGGTCAGGAGTTCGAGACCAGCCTGGCCAACATGGTGAAACTCCATCTCTACTAAAAATACAAAAAATTTGCCAGATGTGGTGGTGCACACCTGTAGTCCCAGGTACTTGGGAGACTGAGGCAGGAGAATCACTTCACCAGGGAGGGGGAGATTGCAGTGAGTTGAGATCATGCCCTGCACTCCAGCCTGGGGGACAAGAGTGAGACTTTGTCTCAAAAAAAAAAAAAAAGAAAAGAAAAAGAAAGAAAGAAAAAGAAAGAAAGAATTATATTTACCTCATCAGATTATTGTGGGGATTAAATTAATAAAATAAAGAAAGCTTTTGGAACAGTGTGCTCCAACATAGGTGTCATGCAAACATTTGTGGTTGACTGTGTCCTTGTTTTCCATGCAGATATACACAATGGGGACACATTTCCTGTACAATATAAACAAGGTACAGACCATCATGGGATATATCTATCACTAGGATCGCAGGAAAATTATTAAATAACTATGTAACTTAATTTCAGGTAATGATAAATGCTATGAAGACAAATTAAGCAAGGTGGAGGTAGAAAGGGTGATAGGCAGGGTCTTCTTTTAAAAAGGTGATGAGCTAACACAGTGACTTAGCATGAAGCCCTGCAGTCAAAAATACAAACGGCCAGGAAATTCCATGTCGAGGGAGTTCCCTGGGTCATGGCAATGTCAGTGAAGGCCTTTGGGGAAGGATTTCAGTAGGGAGACAGGACGGGTCTGATCCCTTGGGAAAGGCAAGCCACTCACTGGAAGACATTCAGGCAAGTGCATCAGGATGTGATCATGGGGAAGACAGTGCGATGCCAAGCCCAAGTGGCCCCAGTGGGTTTGGGGAAATATTTGGAAATGCTTCTGAATAGGCAGGGCACAGCTATGTTATAAGAAATCTGGAAAGCCAAGTACGTACATTGTAGGTTTGTTGTGGTAGGACATAGTCAAAGTGTTGGAGGATTTTGCATGACACAGTGATGCTGTTCTTTAGAGAAGACAAGACTGGGTGGGCTGCAGTTATAGTGCCAGGCAGTGCACACTGCTGGGGAACCCAGAGCTTCCCATGGAGAGATTGGAGCCAAGAGAGGGCAGGGCTCCTTCTGAAGAACAGGCTTGGCGCTGCCTTGGGTGTGTGGGAGCTGTCTTCCCTTTCCATTGTGGTTATGATGATAAATCCTGCACTTAGGATCTTTCCCCAGGTTACTCCCCTGAGACAACCAAGGCTCCTGCAAGGCTGGAAGAGGAAGGCCTTCCTTACTTTAAACACGAATGGTTGCCCCTTACCCTGCCCCTAACAACTAGCCGGGTTTGTTAGCCCAAGCCACAGAAATTCCAAGACCAGAAAGAAAGCCATATGAAACTCCAGCATAGTGTTCATAATGTCAAAGGTAGTAATCTTGAAAAATGAGTCTTTTCTCTCTGGAGGGCACTGAGGTCTAGATACAGAATATCCATGTTGTGCAGGGCATAGTGTCAGGCCCAGCATCTGCTTTTCCAGACATTGATCCGTTTCAAGACTTAACTGTGTGTCTTCACGCCGTGAGAATCAAGTGGAAATAATGGATGCCCATCCAGAAGGTAGCTACTGCCCTGTGACTAGAACTCGATACTTCGATAAGTATTCCAATACTTTGTGCAAGCCAGTGGAATGGACAGAAAGGGGGCCTAGAGGAGAAAAGATTATGTTTCTCAGTCATGGCAGGTGCCTGGCTGAGACCCACTATATCAGAAGACAGATGCACAAGAAGAAAGCACATACATGTATTTAATGTAAGTTTTATGTAAGATGGGAGACTTCAGAAATGAAGACCCAAAGAAACGGAAATAGATGGATATTTAGGTTTGACGAAGACTTGGACAGTCATGCAGAAATATGATTGGACAAAGTGGGTGTGACCTAATGGTTATAAAATGGGGGGAACTTAGCAAGGCCTTTGTTCAGATGCCTCTTGGTGTCTTTGTGTCTTCATTCCTTTCCTAATACAGGTGACAATCTTCTGTAATGAGAGTCTTGTGACTTATTTTAGAGAAAGGCCAGAGAATTCTTTCACGGCCTGCTTCAGGGGAGAATGGTGGAAGAAGGTCAGAGAGACCTTCCTGCTTCTGCTGTCTCCTTAAATGCCAGCATGCCATATTCTAGGATAATGTGTTCTGAGCCCTGTTACTCGTCTTGTATTATCCTTCAAGGGGCATCATCCTGCTTAATGTCTTAGTCCTGCTTTATTTACGGCTTGTTCTTATCTTTCTCCCTTTTTCCTTTCTTCTTTACAAAGCAACTTCTCCTGGCAAGGTAGAATTGCAGTGCTCTTTCAAGGACTGAACGACTGCTTCAGGATGTATGGCTTTTCAGGCTTGTCATCTATATAGAGCCATATTCAAATAGGACGACTGGGGCTGGTTAGAGATGTCAGGATTTTAGTGCACCTGCTGAAATGCACACAGGCCTCCACCACGAGAGGGACATGGAAACAGGCCTAGGGGATGTGGGACTTTTGATCTTTATCCGTACTCCTCCCTCCCTCTTATAACTCTCACAAAATTTGCCCTCAAAAGACACCTTTCATAAAAAGTCAAACATCTCACTTCCTTCTACAACTTCCCTGACTGGTTTGTATTCATTTGAGCTTCTCTTGCAAAGCTGAGCCTCGCTTTGAAAACTCTGGGATCTATTTCATTCTATGCTGCGCACTTCACATGAGTTCCTTCTGTGCAAGCTGGAGACTCCTCTGGGCTCCTTCCCTGAGTGTTATGCTGGCTTCTTCCTAGACTTCTCATTCAGCTCTGTGTGTGTGTGTGTGCATGCGTGTGTGTATGCATACGTGTGAGCATTCACCCTGTAGCTGTAGGTGTAAGGGATGCAGGGACAGAACTTTTCCATCAGAGGATCACTGAAGGCATACTAATTAACTTGTCTCTTTGTTTTCTCTGAAATAATTTTTGTCTTGGACAAATTGAGAAGTAAAAGATTTCATTTTTCACTGAAAAATAAGATGTTTATGTTACCCACAGCCTGCTTTGGATTTCCGAAAGATATCTGAAAGGCCAGGAAGCACACTCCAGTTAGGCTTAATGCTGGTGGACCCAATCCTCCTTTGAACAAAGGAGCCCTCGATTTACGCCTCTATGGCCCATTTTAGCAAGTTCAATCTTTCCATTAACCCCTGGTAACCATAATGACTTCCTAATACCAGTTAATTAACAAATACCGGGGTGCCACCAAATGCATCCGTGAAGTGCCTTTGGTGTGGTCCCCGGCCTGCTGAAACAAGTGTGGGCCCCGCCTTTGTTCTTCCCCAGGACTTTTCTTGTGGGCTCACAGCACTTTGAATCTCAAATGAGCTGCCTAATTAATCTCCACAACTATCCTGTGAGACTTGTCCATTATCTTCACTTCGCAGATAGCAACAATTTATAGGACTTGGCTGAGGTCACAGGAAAATTAGCATCAGAGCCAGAATAAAATTCTGAGTTCCTAAACCCCTTTTCTCTTATCCTGTTCCCTAGACAACATCATTTCATCCTCTTGGTATAAAATTAGTAAGTGTGGCGGGGCCTTATTGCATCGTAATGAACTACTGTTTGGTATGTGTGACCTAGCGGCTAAGGGCTTATTTTTATTTTTATTTTTTTCTAAAATGCACAGTCTGAAGAAGTACCAAAACAATTATTTTTGGACTATGTCTTACAGAATGGCTTTTAGACCCCACGTGCCTATTCGTCTCCATGAAAGGAATGTCATTGACACAACGCACTGAACATCTCCATGGCTCAGGTATTCCTGTGCCAGGACTTAGAGAAGACGCTGACCCGCAGGTGTTTTCTTTTTTGCTAATAAAGGGTGGGTGAAATGTTTTGGACTCGGTGCGTGCTGCAATAATTGCAAATGAGATTTACCTGTACGTGCATTTTCTTGGTGTGATCTTGTTTGATCTTTCTCGGTGTGGTTCTGTTACGGCAAGAGACATCTTCCTCTGCATCAGAGTATGAAACATCTTAAAGGCATCGCATGGCTGAAGTGCAGGTCCGTATCTTTTAGCACCAGCTATCTGACAGGAAAGGGTGTAAATCCACGTGGTGTTGATTCAATTCCCCAAGCATTCATTGAACACGATCTAATAACACGGCAGTGCCAGGGACTGGGAATGGGGCTGGAGGCAGACACATTCCCAGGGTGACTTCAGGGAGGCCTCTCCCGTGTGCTCATTTGGAAAATCAGAAGGAAGGTGACACACTCTTGATTCTCTCTGGCTCAGATGTTCAAGAACATTGTGATCACTTCAGATAATGTTTATCTTATTTATGATGTTGCACTGACACAGACTGCTAAGGCTAGATTCCCACCCTCTCTGTTAACAAGTAAACAAGTCCTTAAGCGGATTATGGGAACTAACTAATGAGTAGTTAGAAGCATTTGGTAAAGTCACTAGAATGGAATCCCAGGGTGGACCCTTTGGCAGAGGGTGAGTTCTTTGACAATGCAAATACATTCTTTAGATTCCAGGTTCCAGTGTGGTTTCTGGGTGGTGAAGTGAGAGGAGCTTGCTTTGGAGAAGTGGAGCTGGCCATGGAAAGGTGTGTTTGACTCTACTGACAATTATCAGTCAGGAGCTAGATCTAGGGGGGCAGCTAGAAACACTGACATAATTCTTTGTTATGTTGCCTTTAAGAATAAACATTTTAACATACAGATGACTATTCTATACTTTCAGGCTTATTATCAACCTGTAGCACTCCAAAGCTTTCAATTATTGTTAATATATTTGAGTTAAATATCAAAGTAATAGGCATTACTTAGATTTAGAAAATTGCAACCAGTAAGAGGCATTTCATTTATCATGCATTTAACTTTTGAGACATAATGAATAGTTTTCTAAAACTTTTTAAAGGTGAATGTTATGGAAGAAACATTCTCACCATAACTCTTAAAAATTGCATATCCTTACAAGTGAATACCATATCAAAATATGAAAATTATTACAGACATTTATTAATTACTTACAACTGACAAATGGTAAACAGAAATGTCATTTTTTTCACTAGGACAGAGAAAGCTCCCTCACTCCTCCCAAATACCTACTGTGATGAATTGGTTGATTATTTCAAACAATGTAGTTGCACAAATCGACATTAATGTGAATGATGATGGCATGTCACTTCTGAGGAATTGCATTTAGGAGGTACGTGTATGACAGCTTACATGTAAGCTTCAGGCTTGTATTTATGCCACAAGAAAATAGACTTTCTTCAATGATTCACTCCATCACAGGTGGCCTGCCTACCTGAAAGTCATCTTCCAGCCAAAATTGGCTGACTTTCTCATGCACAACTAATCCATATTCCCATAGGAGCTGAAGAAGGATGTGACTAATCAGTTGAAAACAGTTCTTTAATTTGTTTAACATGTCAAACTCAGGAACAAGCCCCAAGGTTCACTTTTTACTGAGAGACTTTTACCATAGTGCTTTTTTGACCTTGAAAAGAAAAACAGAACAATAAAAAAAGAAAGTCAACAATTTTTTTTCAGTGAAGAAACTCACAGAGATTGAAGGTTCTCAGAAAACGTTGGGCCAATGCATCATATTACATATGAGAAAAGTGAAGTCCGCAGGTGACAAAATTTGGCAAATCTACGTAGCTAAAATGAAAACAAACAGACGTAATCCTACCTGGTGCTGGAGGGGAGGCTGCAATCGGGGGAGCCTGTTACCCAGACGTCCCAGCTGGTAGAGTGTGGTACTACGTAGATAAAGTCACTGTGGTTAGTATCTAGCCTCGGCTTTAAAGTTCAGGAAAATCAAATTTGTCAATATTCCCATGGTTATTTAGATTTAGGGGAACTAATATAAATGCCAAAATACCAATTTATAAAAGAAAATATTGTGACTTTTCATGTTCTCTACGTAGAACGCACCCATTCTTCCATAATCATCCTTATGACATCCAGCATCCTTACAGTGACTGAGAAGTGGTAAATTTGGAAGCTTCTTAGGTGAGTGTCGAGAGGGCTGAGGAACAGAATGGTCTTGGGACATCTAGTCATCCCAATTTTACAATTGCGCTATGGACTGATAACACCACTGTCTCGGTTCTCTAAATAAGCATGGCAAAACTGTGGTTTCCTGAATGTCCTTCATCAATAATCCATGCTGGCTTTTTCACAGTTAGTGTCTAGATAAAGTTCAACAACATACCTGTGGTTTCACATGGTTGTATTTTATTTACATTTAATTCCCCCTTTCAGATCAATCACCTTGATTGAAGTTCTGACTGTTGTCTTGCTAAGGATTCCTCTGGAACATGATCCCTTTTGCTTTTCTCTTCAGCTTGCTTGGCAACTTTCTACCCACTTTCCTCAAAATTCCAAGACATTAGACTCACCTCCAGTTCATGTGAGGGCTGCTGTCCCTGCTGGTGAAGTGGCTGTGCTGTCTGGGGTATACACCCTGGGGTTCGTTGTCACATGCCAAGAATTCGGGACACAGACAAATGAAGGCAGGTTAGGGAGCGGAAAGTTTAATAGATAGAAGAAAGGAGAGAAGAGAGCAGCTCTTTGAGAGAGAGAGAGAGATCTGAAAAGTGGGGAGGCGGTGGACCAAAACAGATATAATAGGTTGGAGAAGGCGGTGTCTGATTTACATAGGGTTCAAAGACTGGTTCGATCAGGTATGATATCTACATAGAATGCAGGGAAGGCTGGTAGCCCCACCCTAATCTTATTATGCAAATCGGCTTTCCAGTTGATCAGAGCCATCTTGTCTGCTCCTCACAATACACTTGGCTGGCAGGGAAGGGAAGATGGAGCTGTCATTCTGAAAATATCTAGTCCCTAGTTCCTGCTGGCATTCACCTATGCAAGCTCCCAGCTTGCAGACTGCTCTTGGTTAGAAAATGATTTGGGGCTGCTTTTCATTAAAAAGAAAAGCCTTACCCAGGACTCCCATGCCCTTGCTATCTGCCTAAATAATTCCTTCTTAACTCCTATATCACTGGGGAGATGGTAGGAGTGCTGCCCCTGTCCCCTTGCATGAGAGGGGACCTTGTTTGCCACGGCCCCAGGGAACCACCACCATCTTTCTCTATTGCCTGCATGACTGCAGCATGGTAAGGTTTTATGTCCCTGTACCTCTTTTGACTAAGGATGCTTTCCTTCTTCCCTGTGATTTTGCTGGAGAACAAGAGGCAGAATTAAAACTTGCTGCATTTGTATTCAGATTTAAAATTTGTGTCGCTGTATAAAGTATTGCTTGTGTAGGAAGGAAAGCATATTGTTTTAGCCCACAAGGGAACTAGAAATGTGATCAGTCATCAGAATAAGGCAGATGTGTGCTAAATATTTCAGTCACTTATTAGCAGATAATTTATTGGCTTATTATCAAATGTAGCAAATATTTGTCACGTCTGCTTTGGGTTACGTTTTTTAGAGGGAAGCCTTAGGCCAATTTTTGGCAACAGGGATTGAAAACACTTTGCTACTTCCCTTATTGAAATGACCTTGTTGCCTGGGTGGGTGCCCAAGTCATTGGTCTCACAGCTGAGGAAATCGAGGATGCAGACACACCAAGGGTGAGGTCTGAGCAGCAGAAGAAGTTTAATAGGTGAAAGAAAGAGAACATCTCTCTGTTGCAGAGAGGGGTCCCAACAAGGGTTGCCATGCTACAATAAAATGAAAGGGTTTTTATAAGTGAGCTAGTGGGGAGGCAGTATTTTACCTACATAGGGTATGAAAAACCAGGTAAGACCAGGTGTGCCATCTGCATAGAGTGCCAATCTCTGGCAACCCCCACTCCAGCCTTTTGTTATGGAGGCAGATCCTTTGCCTGAGCTACTCCACGTTGCTTTCCTACTGTGCATGTGCAAAAGAAAAAGAAAAAGAAAAAGAAAAAGAAAAGTGGGAGGTGGATATGCCTGGCTCCAGGTACCCCTTTCTAGTGCAGCAGCTGCAGGTAGCTCCCCGCTATAAGCTTCCAGCTTCCTTATCTATGTTTGCAGCACAATCTTCCAGGCTGCTCTTTGTTAGAAGACACGTGTCTTCTTGGGCTGCTTTTTGTTAGAAAGGAAGTTCTACTGAAGAATTTTTGCCCTAGCTGTCTCTTTTTACATCCTCGCTCACTATGGGGTCCAGCCAAATCCAGTGGCTTTGGGAATGGAAAGGAAGCGAGAATGGCAGATTATGTGGGAAGGTTTCCAATCAGTTAATTGGACTTAAGGGACAAGGGAGAAGTCAAAATAATGACGGAAATGATGGCCAAGAGAAGGGTCTTATTGTTAAAGGAAGCTCTGGGAAGGGAGATAATAGGTGTTTATAGCTATTTCCTGAGCAATCTCTGTTAGCAGGAAAATTCTCTGAAGCCATGTGAAGGGAGGCAGTTGCCAGTGAGGGCAGTTGGTAAGAAATGCCAAAGCCCCCTGGATAATCATTAGATGAAGAAATTGTATTCTCCACAAGTTATCTTTGAAAGATGACTCAGTGTACATGATTGGAAATTATATCTTGATAAGCCCCTTGGTTGTTTATGGGAGTGATTCCTTCGAGGGGAATGCTTGGGGGATAATATATAATAGTTAAATATTCTGGTAACTTCGGGGGCTTTATTCTGCTGAGTGGGCATATGAGTGTGGGGATATCAAGGACTTGGGACAATAAAGTGATCAAAGCACTGACTCAGTGGTCTTTTAATTCCTCCATTCTGCTCTTCCCTGTTCAGTGCTGAGCTTCTCTTAATATACATGTCACGAATATGTTTATTCTGAGGAACTAAATCATTAGCCTGACCAGGTGTTCAAATGTTTCCACAGAGGCCTTTCTGTTCCTTTATCTTTCCTATCAGAGCTTTCAAATAAATAGCAATAATCAATAGTGATTGATAACAAATATCAATAAGCAAAAATACATCAAATAAATATGCAGCAGAATATGGTGCTTAAGAGTACGGGGCTGCTTGACTGTGAATCCTGACTCCATCGCCTGCCAGTGACACCTAAATGGTGTAATTTAGGGCATCTTTACTAACCTTCCATTGCCTCAGTATTCTCATCCATAAAAAGATGTTCATACTTGTCTCACAGGGTTGTTTGAGGATTAAATGAGTTAATGCACATGAAACCCTGCTAATAATTCCTACCACATAGTAATTGCTCAATAAAATTAACTATCATCAAAAAAAATTCATTAAATAAAAACTGAGTACGTCTTACCTTCCTTTTATCCACCTCTCAACATTATGCACATAGAGAGGTTTCAGAGTTTCTATGATCACATTTCCTTGCTTTAAGAAGTAGACAAAGGATTTGGCCCTTTTTAAACAAGAGAACAAACTGATGATCAGAAGGGTAGATACCTTGACTGAGGTGTATATGATATGGTTTTATATAATGAAGCCAAGTGATATTATTTACACTTTTTTTTTTTTTTTTTTTTGAGACAGGGTCTCTTGCTCCGTTGCCCTGGCTAGAGTGCAGTGGTGCGATGCCAACTAACTGCAACCTCCACCTCCTGGGCTCAAACGATACCCCTTAGGCTCCCGAGTAGCTGGGACGACTGGCATGCACAGTTAATCTTTTGTAGAGATGGGGTTTCTTCATGTTGCCCAGGCCGGCCTCAAACTTCTGGGCTCAAGCCATGAGCCTGCCTCAGTCTCCAAAAGTGCTGAGATTATAGGCATGAGCCACAGCACCCAGCTGCCACTATAGTTTTAAAATAGTAGATCATTAACCCCTGTGACTATCTAATCCATAGAACTTCAGAAAGTAAAATCAAATAGGGTGAAAGAGTTCAAGTCTTGCATCATCTATAATCTTACTTTGTACCCTGTCCCTCACCAAATATTTTGAAGCAAATCCCAGACATCGTATCATTTCCTCCATAAATATTTCAATATACATCCTGTTAGGCATTTCCAAATTTCCTTTTTATAAGATAAGGTCATTTTGTATTTCTGTCAATTTGTGAGATTGTCTGTTCTTCTCCAGCCATTTTGCTTTAGTTTCCTCTTATTTTCCTAGTGTATAGGAGTACGGCAGCACACAATTACGGAGAATAAGTATCACAATATGTTGAGTTGAGAAAACTTCTCATTCTAACAGAAACTATAAATCCTCAATTGTCTCTTGCTAAGAAGACAATATGTGCAGAAAGCATCCCTAAAGATTTTAACTTTTTCATCATCAGACTCTGAAAGTCACTCATTAGAAGTCTAACCTAGCAATATCTCACATGTGATCAATTAGTAATCTGGTATTATCCAGTAAAGGCAAAAGCTACTTGCCTTTACTTACAAAATATGTCTTGTTGGCCAGGTGCAATGGCTCAAGCCTGTAATCCCAGCACTTTGGGAGGCCGAGACGGGCGGATCACAAGGTCAGGAGATCGAGACCATCCTGGCTAACATGGTGAAACCCCGTCTCTACTAAAAAAAAAATACAAAAAACTAGCTGGACACGGTGGTGGGCACCTGTAGTCCCAGCTACTTGGGAGGCTGAGGCAGGAGAATGGCATGAACCCAGGAGGCAGAGCTTGCAGTGAGCTGAGATCCGGCCACTGCACTCCATCCTGGGCGACAGAGTGAGACTCCGTCTCAAAAAAAAAAACAAAACAAAACAAAACAAAAAAAACCAAAATATGTCTTGCAGGTAAAAACATTTTAGTTATTTTGTATAAGTCTGAATTCATTTTTTCTCATGTATGCTGTTAAGATGCCTGGAACAATCATTTGTTGGGGTTGTGTTTGGCCAGGTAGAGCTGTTCATTTATTTTAAGATGTGTTTCTGAAGTATGGCTGCCATCTGATTGGTGTACCTACTCAAATTTCTCATAATGCATACTGTTCCTTTCTGGTTGGCATTCCTCAAAGTTCACAAAAAGACAACCAATTTCACAAAAGGGTCATGTTCTAGATTCAAGTAGGGCACATTCCACTAGAAACGAAGTAAATTGTTTTTAAAGGAGGCTTGATGTAGAAATAAAATTTCCATGTAATATGACATACAAGTGTTATATTCACATAACACTACACTTTTAAGCATTTGGAAAGTGGAGACTGGTTCTTCCACTCATTCATTCATTTATTTGTTATTGACTTGTTTTTTCAGCAAGCATTGTCTAAGTATTTTAAAATCCCAATTACGGTCCAGTGTTTTTGGAATTGTGTTAACTGAAGATACAAGACTAACCAAAGTAGACACAGCTATTACCCACAGAGAGTAAGAAAGACACAGCTATTACCCACAGAGATTAAGAAATACTATCTAGATTAAGTCATAAATAACCAAATAGCAATAATTTGGATGAAGATCTCTGCACAAGTCACTGTTCAGTCTACCTGTGTCCCTTTGTTGAAGAGTTGCTTGTATGTGCTGGCTCATTACCTTCTTTCATTTATGCCTAAATCCACTGAAAATGTTTTTCCTAAGATCTCCAGTGGGCTTCTGATTCTGGCTAAAATGTAGTAACTGGTACTGAACTAGTCCTCATGACATAAAGAGCTCGGGAAACTGAAAAAGAAATGTTTTTTAGACATTAAAAATAAAGGCAGCATAGAAATATAATCCATGGCAGGAAAGAAACTAATGTGGTGGGCCCTAGATGCCTTGGCTTTCTGCCTGGATAGTGCTTCTGGACCAGGGCCCAGGAAGAGGCAGCCTAAGTAGAGCTTGGAGTCTCACTGAGATAAGCTAATAGAGATCAAAGTTCAGAAAGACTGAGAATAAAGGTACTTGCACAGGAAATGCACAGTTGAAATTTTGGGGGCAGGGTACTAGAGAGAAAGGGCCAAGCAGAGAAGGAGCTTCAGAATCTACTCAGAGTTTTCCCTGAGTCTTTGTCTGAATAGTAACCTGAACTTGTGTAGGGTACAGAACTATCAAGAAACGATAACTGTCATGGAACTACAAACACAAACTACTGGAGCTCATGTAGAGCTGGGAGACATCTGGGCTCCAGCTAGCCTGATTGGAAAGACCAGGGCATTCAGTAGAGGCTCCACAAAGGCCACATCTTAAGTGCGGGGCTCACCTAAACCTGGAGCAAAAGCTAGTCTAAACCTTCTCTGACGAAGTTTAAAAACATCCTAAGAAAGACTTGTAAAGGTCAAACTGATCCTCAAATACATTAATCTCCTTCCAGAACAAAGTACAGAGTATTTTAAAGGGAGACAGGAATCCAGACATTGAACAACAGTGCTGATGTCAAATATCCAATTAAAATTACTAGACATGTGGAGAAGCAAGGAAATGTGACCCTACCAAGAAAAAAAAACCAGTTGATAGAAACAGAGCAGTGACTTTCTAGTTACCAAAGCTAATGATTTTAATTTAGTTGTGATTATCCTATTTGACCGATTTGGGAGGTACTTTGCCGATGATTACTCCTCCCCTGTCTTGGCATCTGTAATACAGAACATCCCTAGTTCCCTGACACTTCTACAAACTCACCTTCTCACTTCTTTATTGGCTCTTGTGTCTGCCTTATTTCTAAGTATTAGTGTTCCTTATGGCTTTTATTTTCTTTTGCTTCTTTCTGACTTATATTACAAGTTGTCTGAAGAGTCTCATTTATTCCCATGACTTGAATTAAAAAATTTCTTTTTATAAGCTTTTGCTTGTATAATAAAAATATGTTAGTAATTATTATGATTATTATAATGTCCACATGCATTAAACTTTATTAAATATTGTTATAGACTTTCTTTTGATTCCTGTGCAACCTCTGTGTGATGAAAACTGCAGGAACTCTTACTACTATTTTTAACAAAGAAGAACATAAAAGTTCAGCAAGATGAAGGTACTTGTCCAAGGTCGCCTGTCTAGGAAGTGGTTTGGCACGGTCTAGAATCTAGGATTTCTGACTCTTAGTGCCAGGTTGTCACCAAATCTGCAGTTTTCTATGATGTGTCCTTTGTAATCCACAAGGACTGAACACATTATGGATTATCACACATTCAATAGTCATGATACCTGCTGTGAAAAAATTGTCTGAGGATCTTATTTAATTTTGTAAGAGAAATGTCTCCTTGTTGGGCAGTGATGTGTAGACAAGTTCCTTTGAATAATGTCTTTAAATGGACTGAGGCAAATTCTGTCAGGTGATTCATGCCTCACATTGACATTCCAAAGAATCAGATTGCACAATGTGCTTTTGACTTTCTCCCTCTGAGCAATTTGAACTATTTGTGCTCACATGTCCTATCATGGAGCTAACTGCCAGTGTGGATGTTCAGTTTCATCATGACTAGGATTCCTATCTGTGTGGACACAGGCAGGAAAGTCCAGGATGACTTCAGTATAAGGCTGTGGGTCACTTACATTCTGAATTCATTGGTATTGTCTTCCTTTACAGGGAGGCTAGTGCCTTACATAACAAATATTTGTCAGTGGTGATGATAGCTTTCCTTATATAGTTCACACTCCATCACTCTAGTTAGGAACGTTACACACTTTTTTTCTCCTTAACCCAGGAATCCTTACTATGCCCTTTGATGTAATCCCATAGTTTTTGTTTGGGTACCAGACTTGAGAAGTCAAACATTTGGACACAATTTTGAATTTTCTCAGTTTGCCTTAGCACATTCAAATAAAAGTCAGAAAATGCAGAGGTCCTCAGGAAACAAATATCCCCAGCCTCACCCCCAAACACACAACCAACAGCAACAACTGAAACAAAAGCAAACACATGAATTAACAAACAAATAACACCTTGAAAACCTAAACTTTTATTAACACTCTTTTGTGTACATATCTGTTTTCTCATTTGCAATTTAAAAGTATTAAGGAAAGTTTATTTTAAAGTAATTTAACAGCAATATTTTGAATTACAGCCTCTGTTCTGCTTGAGACTGTACTACACATCTTTTTGTAAAACTATTTTTAAGTTCAGGGGTACAAGTGCAGGTTTGTTACATAAGTAAATTTCTGTCATGGGGTTTTGTTTTACAGATTATTTCAGCATCCAGGTATTAAGCCGAGTACCTTTAATTATGTTTCCAGATTCTCTCTTCCGCCCAGTCTCCCCTCTGATAGGCCCCTGTGTGTTGTTCCCGTCCAGTGTCCATGTGTTCTCACCATTTGGCTCCCACTTATAAGTGAGAATATGTGGGCATTGATTTGTTTTTCTAAGACCACCGGAGCGAGCACAAAAGAACCAGCGAGTAGGCAAGGCTAGGAGCAAAACTGCAAATTTATTTTTGGTCACCTAGCTTCAGGGAAGAAGGTGCAGAGGGTGAAAAGCCTGGAGCGGCTTTTCTGGGAGTGGGAGGGCAATAGGCGGGGCAGGGGCGTGTGGGGGGGCGTTCCGTAGGTGCGACCAGGTAAATCTTGGTCTCTTCGGATTGACGTCACCTGGCGCATGCCCGGTTGATCTGCACCTTCCCGGGCGCCGGCTGCATTTTCGTGCGAGTGGGAAAAGATGGTGCTGAAGAACCTGGAAGTGCGTCGTCTTGCCTCCGTTCCTCCAAACAGGTATTTGGTTTTCTGTTCCTGTGTTAGTTTGCTAAGAATAATGGCCTCCAGCTCCATCCATGTCCCTGCAGAGAACATGATTTTGTTCTTTTTTATAGCTGCGTAGTGTTCCATGGTGTATATTTACATTTGCTCTATCCAGTTGACCCTTAATGGGCATTTAGGTTGATTCCATGTCTTTGCTTTGCGAATAGTAGCACTCATCATTTACACTCTTGAGAGTAGCACTCATAATTACTTGTTAAAATTATGCTTAATAACATGATTAAACCTGTGTTGTTTTCAAAGGAAAAACAAATTTCATGTGCATATACAAATTTCATATTCATATGCTGTAACCTTTGTGTATCATTGCCCTTTATATATACTATTCATTTTAGTAGGGGTGAAATAATCTTTTATAACTGTGTATTTCTTTCTATGTAAAAAATGTATGCTTGTCACTAGAAAGTGAAAGTAGGGGTTAAATGACTAAGAGTAAGAAAAAGAGTAAGTTTGCTGTGTCATTTCTGAATTCCTTTTGCCCTTATGCCAATATCATACCAACGTTTCACTGCAACGAGAGTGTTCATTTCTCCTGGTGTTTGAGTTCTGTGTTTCCTTTCTCTCACACTTCATCATACTAGGGTGTGTTTAGTGCTACACAATTTTAAATGGTTCTGTTTTCATAGCGAACAACCGCCTACCACATCAATAGAATGTTCATGGTGACAGGCTGTATTTCCTTTTGCAAATAGCCTAAACAAATAAAGTTCTATATGTTTCTTGCCACCTTGAAGCAATTAGGTTTAAAATGGAGTCTTGGAGCTAGTTGTGGCAATTAGGTTGGCATGAAAGCAAGATATGATTTTGTAGACTTGTGTTCCTTAAAAATATACAGTGTTGGTTTCCCTAGAAAACATATTTATGTCAGTGGTATACTAAATAGGTTATTGTGGGTTTGTTTGCCAGGATGCTCAAAATTGAAAGTTGAAACTTGTAATAAATTTAGCAACGACATGTGTCCCCAAATCTTAAATTGAGATTTTCCAAGATCTTTGGTAACACAAGGCGCACACATTATGCCTCTACTGAGTGCAGGCTCCACTGCCTTGTGGTGCCTCCCTGATGCCGAGAACTTGGTGACTGTGACACTAATTCTGCATGGGGATATTATTTTCCCCATTTTACAAATGAGGAATCTGAGGTTCGTACAGTGTAAGTAATTTTTCCAAGGTTAGAACAATGGAGATAAGATTAGAACTAAACCTTCAAAACCCATTCTCTCCATTTTAATAATCTGCCTCTCACTAGGTCTTTCTACAGTTTTTTAAAAAGGTGGTTTTGGCCGGGTGCAGTGGCTCATGTCTGCAATCCCAGCACTTTAGTAGGCTGAGGTAGGCAGATCACCTGACATCAGGAGTTCAAGACCAGCCTGACCAACATGGTGAAACCCTGTCTCTACTAAAAATACAAAAATGAGCTGGGTGTGGTGGCACGTGCCTGTAGTCCCAGGTACTCAGGAGGCTGAGGCAGGAGAATTGCTTGAACCTGGGAGGCAGAGGTTGCAATGAGCCGAGATTGCAGCCACTGCACTTTAGCCTGGGTGACAGGGCAAGACTGTGTCGCAAAAAAAAAAAACAAAAACAGGTGGTTTCTTATGTCTGTTAGTGAAAAGAATATTTATTTCAAGTCCCAAGAATCTTCCAGTCAGGTTTGTAATAAGTCCGTTTATTTAGCATATGTAAGTTGTGTTAAAGTGAGGCTCCGTTAAAGGGAGAGGAAAAGGGTTCAGAAGCAGGAGTCAGGAAACTGGATCTAGCTGCCTGTGTCTATCACGGCCTGTGTTCTGTGCTTGGCTAAGCCCTTTAGGCTTTCTGTGAGGTAGGTTCCTTGTCTGTGTAATAAAGGAGCTAGGTCACATGATCTCTGTGGCTTCCCATGCTAAAATCCTGTGACCTTGTGCTGTTTCATTTGGATAAAATGCTTGTTAGCTTTTCATCTCTATTGTCTGTCTACTTGACCATCAACAAGATAGCATAGGAACAGGTTTGGTTAAATAACATAGTGGGATTTATGGAGATTGACTTGTGGTGGGCATAAGAATGGACTTTTAAAGAGTGGCCCAGAGGGCACTCCTTGTGTCTCAGAAAATCCCTTCAGGTGACAGACATGGACTCAAAATTCCACCACAAATCAGTGACTCCTACACTTTTTCCTTCTGGTTTTTTGAAAGAACTTCTATGGAAAAGTAGGTTCTGACTATTTCAAAGTAGTAGATTATTTGGCCAGAAACTCCTCTCAATGCTGAAAAATAATTGCATTCAAAGCAAACATTTAGCTAAGATGTTTTCTTCTACGCTGAGTTGATATTAAACTGAAGGATTGGTCACTCCTATTTCCAGTATCCATTTTATTTCTTTTCCGTATATATTGACATCACATAAACACTTAGATTTTAAGGTAAATGTGATGAAAATATTTAAGTATTTTACTATTTTTAAAAAATAAAATGAATTTTAAAAAATAACTCTATAGCCTATATATATTGTCTATTGTCAATCTCTGTTTTTGGCTCATTTAAGTCCAAATGAGACTTACATGAAGAATCTTACTCAAATAGGAGTTTGGAAATGTTCTCAACCAGACTGGAAATGATGCAGTCACTATTTCAGTCTAACAATCTTATTATTGGTTGAGATAGATGAGGCTGGACTATGCTGTGGTAACAATCCCCGGACTCCACTGCTGCAGCACAGAGCTTTACATCTGACTCCTGTTCCAGTCTGATGTGGGTCAGGCAGCTGCCTTCCTAATGTGTATTAAAGACACTGATCTTACTGTCTTAACCATTTGGGGGCCAGAGTGCTGGCAAACATGCAGAAGCTTTTATAGCCAGGCGAGGACAGGGCTTCTGCCCACACCCAGTGGCCAGGAGCTGGTCATATGGCATCACACTATAACGGAGGCTGGATGTTGTAGACCTTGTCTGCCCATGGAGGGAAGAATGGGATGAAGTTTCATGAAAACATGGCATTGTAGCTGCCACAATACCTTATTTAAATTTAGCATGGTACTCCTCGGCAGTAACTCTCAAGAGATAGTTGACAACTGTATGATTTTCTTCATGGGGCACAAAATTGAACAAAAACAAAATAACTGAGATGATCTAACAAGACAGCAGGAATGTTGTAAAAATAATTATTCAATGACAAACAAAATTTCTCTTAAAAATGTACCATTAGTGAACTCAAAACAGAGTGGGCACCTAAAATTCAACCATGGGGCATTGATATGACTTCTTCTTGGATGTAGTACTTAAAAAAAATGTCATGTTTCAGACAAAGAAAACTTTAGGAGGTAAACTACTTGGTTCCTTCGAAAGATAATTTACAAGAAGAAACTAATGGAGGGAACAGACCCAATACATTATAAAACATTTAATTGACTTATCAACTAATTGTAATTGTTGATCTTCTTTAGATTTTCACTCAAACTTTAAAACATATGGCATTTATGAGACATTTGGAAATTTGAACAGTAATTTGATATTTGATGATATTAGGAATTACCAACTTTTAGATGTGACAATTATATTATGGTCATTTCTTTTTCATAAGCTTTTATCCATTTAAGAAATACTCAAATATTTACAACTGAAATGATAGGCTGACTAGGATTTTCTTCAAAATAGTAAAGGAGAGTAGTGGGTGGGATGGGAACAAAACCAGACTCACTGTGAGTTGGTACTTTTTGAAGCTAGGATATGGGTGTATGAGGCTTTGTTTTACTATCCTGTCGATTTATGTTTGCCATTTTGTGTAACAAAAAAACTGAAAACAAAAATGTATGCTATCTTATTATCATGGAATTATTTTTATTTTTACTCTGAATTCATTGTCCCCTTTTCAATATCTATATTTCTTTTCCTGCTTATTTTACTTTTTTTATATAAAGTTTCAACTTTTCACCTCAGATATAGTTTCATCAAACTTATCCTCAATAATGTTGGTACAGATCAAAGATGTTGTATCAAAATGAGTACATGCAACAGAACATAGAGGTTTTACCCATGTTGGAGCCAGCCAATGTAAAGGATCACGAATGTCCTGAGAGTCTTGGGATGCGTGATTGACGTTCAGTGGATTCCCAGAACAGAAAGTGGTTAACTAAACACACGTCCCCATTCATCACTTCTGAAACTCCTTCCTTGAATTTTCATGCTTCCTCAAAAAAGATAAAAATCCCTAATAACAAAGGGCCATTTTCTGGAAAAAGTATTAAATAATTTAGCTTAGCAAACTTAAGAGATCTCCATATTTAAGAAAAAAATCCTTTTAATCCTAACTTAGAAAATTGTGCTAATCCAATTCTGGGAGATATTCTTCTCACAGCGTTTTGAATCTTGTTGCCAGTTCTGAAGCTCTTGAGACTTAGCCACGAAGATTACCTAGAAAATTCTCAGTGCAGACATCGTGATC
This sequence comes from Piliocolobus tephrosceles, assembly GCF_002776525.5. Classification (NCBI taxonomy): domain Eukaryota; kingdom Metazoa; phylum Chordata; class Mammalia; order Primates; family Cercopithecidae; genus Piliocolobus; species Piliocolobus tephrosceles. Next base: position 4,647,760 of record NC_045455.1, read on the forward strand.
TCCTTGACAGTAAGCGCTGTAGTGCCAGTTAGGAGAAACTATTGACTTTCTAAAGAAACAACATTGCTATTTTTGTCTTCAGAAATCTTTATCAAAGGAATACAGCTTTGTTTTTGGCACTTTGGGTAAAGGAGAAAAAAGATTTGTAAAATTGCAGTTCATAGTTTTAATCAGACCAAAAGCTACCAGTTTTCCTTTCCAAACCGAATTTGTCTCTTCCACTCCCCACTTTTTAAAATTTGATCAGTTTCCTAATAAGCAGCATTTGGTCATTGCATCATATTTCAGGTCCTTTCACTGAAAAGCAAATTATGCATTTAATATGAGAAAAACTATTTTGAATATATTTCAGTAGAGGGAATACATATTTGAATATTCTGTGATTCTTTCCAATTGGATATTCGTTGTATCATGAATATGATTTAACGGAAAAAACTAATGTTAGAGAAGAAAATACAATATGATCTGGTCATTCTGACTTTTCAGGCATTTCTTGTCACATCTTTTCTCTCATTTAAATGACCTCTCATGTGTTGCACTTACTCTATGTCTTGTAATGAGCTCATAAAATGCCCTTGTGAAGTATTAAAACTGGAATTTTAGTTGAAAAATAGTGGCAGCATTAATTCAAGGAGCTTAGAAGAAACCAATTAGCTTCCTCAAATCAACCTATTTCCAAGTGGTATTCCACGGATTCTTGATATTGAACACTTAGCAGTTGATCCAGAAAACTCCCAATATTACTTTGAATAAATCTCATTGGCTCCACAGATAGGGAAGTCAAACTAAATTTGGCAACTGCTGAAACAGTAGTAGGAAATGAGGTTGCTCTGTAAACCCAATACACTCCTTAGAGACTTTAGTCAATCAGTCAAACGAAAAGTATCTATTGGGCTTTCACTCTTTAAATAAATATCCCCAACAAAAGGCATATTTTGGGCCCATAGAACTATAAGCATTACTGTGTAGCATATAAAAATTACAAAGTCATACTGTGCCTGGACACTTACATGCTAAAGGAGTGTTAGAGCTAAATTTTGAGAGAGTTGAAAATAATGGTTGATAAGAAAAACAATTGAGTAAAAGATCAATGTTGGGTGATAATGAGATAGACAAGGTACTAACTAGATGAATGCATTTTTTTTTTTTTTGAGATGGGGTCTCACTCACTCTGTTGCCCAGGCTGGAGTGCAGTGACACGATATTGGCTCAAATTCTGCCTCCCAGGTTCAAGCAATTCTCCTGCCTCCGCCTCCTGAGTAGCTGGGACTACAGGTGCCCACCACCACGCTAATTTTTGTATTTTTAGTAGAGATGGAATTTCACCATATTGTCCAGGTTGGTCTCAAACTCCTGGCTTTGTGATCAGCCCACCCCAGCCTCCCAAAGTGCTGGGATTACAGGCGTCAGCCACCACGCCCAGCCAATGAATGTATTTTTTAAAACTTTACAAGTGAAACTAGGAATGTGTGATTAAGACCATTTTCATTACCTTTCTTTTCCTCTCCACGAGAAAGGAATTACTCTCTCCTGAAAGACATCTCTATCATTAAGGGTGGAGGATTAGGGGCAGTGAGAAATTGGAGGTTTCCCATCAGTTTTTGTGGTGTCCACTCATCTTGGCTCCCCACTCCACCTATGTTTTCCTTTTTCAACTGTCTGCCTGCTGACTTCAAGCTGCAGCACCAGAAATCTGAGAAATGGTCTCTCAATAAACATTTAACCAGCCCTACAGTTGCCCAAGATTAAATACCCAAATCAAATTCTTTTTCATATGGAGGGATTTATTATATTATCATGGCTCTGCTTCTTTGATAAAAAGCTGACTCATTCCGTCTCCAGGTTTCTTCTACGACCCTGCATTCACTTTCTGTCTAGCTGGCATTGTCTCATGACCTCGGATACCACCCAGAGATTAAACATGAGTTTCTTTGGTCAACCAGTCAGTTACAAGAATTAATGGAACAGTTATCGTGTGATAATATGGATACTCTACCATTTGTTTATTGTTTAACTTTTGATGGACATTTAATTTGTTTTCAGTTTTGGCCAGGGACAAATAAAGCCACTTTGAACTCTGCTAGGCACAGAGATACAAAGATGAAGGTTTTGGAAGCTTTAGTAACAAGAGAGACAGATATGTAAACAGAAATATTTACTATTAAGCCTCTAAAATTGAAGTTCTATGCCTTGTCACCTGCAATAGCTCTTTCCTAAGCCCTGTAATTAATCTTTCCCTTTCTTTTTCAAGAGCATTAATTAAATATAATTGACTTTTAATAAAGTGCATATATTTAAAGTATATCATTTGATAAGTTTTGACGTGTGTATATGCCTATAAAACTACCAAAACAATCAAAGGTAAAAGTACATTCATCAGCCCCCAAGTTTCCTCAGGTCCCATTGTAATTCAATCCACCCCTTCCCTATCCTCAGGCTACCACTGTTCCAATTTATGTTGTTATAGATTAGTTTGCAGTTTCTAAAAATGCATGTAAATGGAATAATCGAGTCTGTACTGTTTCGGGTCTCTTTTCCTTCCCACAGCCTCGTTATTTTGAGAGTCACCACATGGTAGTGTGTATCAATGGTTCATTCATTTTTATTGCTGAGTAGCTCTCTATTATATGGATGGACAGCCATTTGTTTATTCATTTACCTTTTGATGGACATTTAAATTGTTTTCAGTTTTGGGCTATTACCAAAAAAAGCCACTATTAACATTCTCATACAAGTCTTTGTATAGACATCTGCTTTCATTTTTCTTGGCTAAATATGAAGGAGAGGGATGATTGGATCACTTGACAGATGTATGTTTACATTTTTCAGAAACTTCTAAATTGTTTTCCAAAGTAATTTACCATTTTACACAGCTACCACCAGTGTATGAACATTTAAGTTCTTCACATTCTCACCAATAATTGATATTAACAATCTTTGTAATTTTACTCATTCAAATGGATGTATAGTGGCATCAGATTGGTGTTCTAATCTTCCTTTTCCTAAGGGCTATCAATGTTGAGTATCTTTTTTTGTGTTTATTTGCAACTTGTATATCTTCTGTGGTAAAGTATCTGCTCAAATCTTTTTTCCAGTTTTTTAATTGGGCTGTTTGATTTCTTATTACTGAGTTTGAGTTCCACACATATTCTGGATGCATGTTCTTGTTAAATTAAATTTAGCCTGAAGTTGCCTCCTTACATATTTTAAGTTTGGCACTAAAGCTTACACATAGTAAGCTGCAACCTAACTGGATGTATAAACAGACTGTAACCTACTCTTGTACAATCACACAGTTTCAGCCACTCACAGGCAGCCAGCTGTTCAAACCATATTCAGAGAAGGCAAATGTCAGGAGCTATAACCAATCCAGTTGTTTCTGTACTGTACTTCTGTTTTCTGTACATCACTTTTCTTTTTCTGTCTATAAATATTATCTGACGTTGTGGCTATCCTGGAATTGCTTTGAACCTATTCTGGTTTGGGTAGTGCCCAATTGTGAATTGTTCTTTGCTCACTTAGACTGCTAATTTGTCTAAAGTTTGTCTTTTAACACTTTTTATCAATATGTAATTTGTAGCTTTTGTATATATATAATCTCATGCTATGTGCATAAACTTTTATGATTATTATTTATTCTTAATGAATTGAGCCTTTGATTAAATGACTTTCTTTATCCTTGGTATTCTTTGCTCTGAAATCTATATTGTCTGACACTAATGATGTCACTCTAGTTTTATTTTTATTAGTTATAGTATAATGTATATTTTATACTTTACATTTAAACTTTTTACTGTCTATGTTTAATGTGTGTTTGTTTTATGCAGTGTAGAGTTGGGTCTTGGTTTTTTGCCTAATCTGATCATTTCCATCTTTTAATTGGGATATTTAGAGCATTTACATTTAGTGTGATTATTGGCATGGTTAGGTTTAAACTAACCATCTTGCTGCTTGTTTCTACTTGTCCCATCTGTTCTTTTTTTAATTTTTCATTTTTCTCCTGCCTTCTTTTAAATTGAGCATTTTTTTTTATAATTCTACTTTATCTGGTATGTTACATAGATATAATAATGTTATATATATAATGGCATGTGATAATATGTGTAATGCTATATAAATATAACATTTTATTTATTTTAGTGGTATATTTAGGGTGTATGGTATGCATTTTAATGTATCACAGTCTAACATCCATGATATGTTGTCACATTATACATACCAAGAGAATCTTACCATAGTATATTTCCATTTTTCCTCTCCAGGCCTATGCTAAGTATACATTATACTTATACAGGTATTATAAATCCCACAATACCTGATAGCATTTTTTAAATTCAATTTTAAGGAGATTTTTAGAATAAATATATCTTCTAGATTTTCCATGTAGTTATTTCCCGTGATCTTCATCTAGTTGTGTAGATTCATGTGACAATTTTGTATTATTTATCTTCTGCCTGAAGGACTTCCTTTAACATTCTGCTAGTGACAAATTATTTTAGATTATGTATGTCTAGAAAAGTATTTTGGCTTCCTTTTGAAGGGTATTTTGCTGGCTACAGAATTCTAGATTGACTTTTTTCCAGTACTTTGAAGATGTTTCCCAGCTCTTTTGTCACTTGCATTGCTTCTTATGAGAAATCTGTGATCATCTTTATCTCTGTTCCTCTACATGGAATCTTTTTCCTTTGGTTGCTATTAATTTTTTTTCTTCATGACTGTTTTTGTACAATTTGATTCTGATTTGCCTTGGTGCAGTTTTCATCATGTTTCTTGTGCTTTGAGTATGTTGAGCTTCTTGTACCTGCAAGTTTCTCATTTTCATCAAATGTAGAACATTTTCAGGTATTCTATCTTCCAGTATGTCCCCTTCCCTCCTGTTTAGGGGATTAAATTTCATGTGTTTTAAACTGCTTGAAGTTTTCTCAGAACTCATGGGTACTCTTTAACATACTTAAAAAAAATTATATTCTGTATTTCATATTGAATGGTTTATATTCCCATTTCTTAAAGCTCACTAACTTTTCTTCTAAATACATAACTGCTATTAATTTCATTCAGTGTATTTTTCATCCTACATATTGCAGCTTTCATTTGTAGAATTAGAAACCGGTTCTTTTTTTATGTCTCCCATGGATCTGCTTAACTTTTTGAATGTATAGTTATAATAACTGTATTAATGACCTTGCCTGCTGATTCTTACATCTGTGTCATTTCTGGATCAATGTCACTTGATAGATTTTTCTGTTCTTTAATGATTATATTTTCCTGCCTGGTAATTTTTGATTGACTGTCAGATATTATGAATTGTATCTTGTTGGGTGCTATAAACTTGGGTATTTATATAAATACTCTTCATTTTGGTTCTACTATACAGTTAATTATCTAGGAACCTGATTCTTCCTGTTAAGAATTGTTGGGAAGGGTTGGAGTAGTCCTCAGTTTAGGCTAATTATCCCCCTTTACTCAGACAAGACACTTCTATGCACTCTACCCAGTGTCCTGAGAGTCAGGACATTTTTGAGTCTAGCTCGAGGGAAGAGGCATTGTTCTCTGACCTTTGTGAGTGTCGGATAATGTTACCACTAATCCTTTGGGTGATTCTTTCCCAGCCTTGGGTGGCTTTCTCACATGCAGAAACATGTCCTTAATCATCTGAGGACCCCAGGGTGCCCTCTGCAACCCTGAAGAGCTCCCTCCTAGCAGGCCTATCCTGTGAACTATAGTCGCTGTGGTCTTCTGGCTCCTCCTACTCAACTGAGAGTCCACCAGTACACTGCTCATCTCCCCTTTCCTGATCTGTGGTTTGTAAAATTTTCAGGGCCAGAAGGTGGACAGTCTTTGGAGCTTATTTCATTTGTTTTCTCTCTCGCAAGGACAGCTGCCTCATATCCTGTGTCTTGAAAACCATTGTTGTATATATTTCGTCATTTTCTTTATTCAGGCAAGAGGATAAATCGAGTCTTTCTACTCCATCTTGGAGAGAAGCAGAAATCTCTGTCATATATCAAATTTTGCATTAATAATTTTGTATTCCTTTTCTTAAAAGTGCCCCTCCATCCTAATTGTATAATCCAGTTTTACAACACCTCCACTCACCAAAATACAAAACGAATGAATAGATTGTAATCTCACATACTGAGTGCAATAATTGATGCATATTGATGTACCTCACATGGTCTAGAGGTGGGGAAAAGATATGTGTTGGAAAATCACCAGAGAAGGAGACAGTCAAATTGTTTTTAAATAGCAAACAAAATCAAAGATAGGTGAGGAAGAGGTGGTAAGAAACAAAGTGCAAACCTAGGGAGAACCTGATATCACCCTACAATAGATGATTTTCTAAGAGAAAAACAGAGTTTATTTAAAAGACATGAACATAAGAAAATAAAGAGAGTCACACATGGCCTGATATTATTGTCAGGTATAAAGGAAGATAGGAGACATAGTTCACATTAATTCAAAGTGACATTTCCTATTTGAAACAAGAAAGATCATTTTGAGTTAATGATATTATGCAGCAGACGATGCCTACTTGTATGTGCCATTATTAGGAAGAAGAAAGGGAAGGGAATAGAGGAAGAGAAGTGGGAGAAAGATGAAGAAAGAAAATGAGAAGGGGGAGGCCATAAACTCAGCTCAATTTCAATCAGAACAACGAAAGTATTTCATAATTCTAAGAACTGTTTTCCATGAGAGCCAACTTTCCCACAGACCCTTTTCCAATTCATGTAGCGACATTGAGTTTGGTCTCCGTAGCCTTGCCTGTCTACAGACTCATTCCACAAATACCACCTGCCACGTGTTAGGCTGTCAGGTAAGTGTTACCTCGTCGCTCCATCATGCTTCTGCCTCTCTAAGACTTTGCAGATTTTCCCCTAGCACGGAGCTGGACCCTCTGCAATAAAATAAGTTCCCATTTATTGCCAACATTCTACTCCTTACTCACTTTGCTGTAACCATTCGTAACCGTAACAGATTTTCTCTTTCTTCTTGACAGATGAATTCTTTTTGCTTTTCTGATGTTGGTTTATATGACAGTTGTTGTGTGCTTACTCCTTTTATAGAAGCAGGAACAGAAGGGAGCAGGGGAAAGCGTCGTAGGAAAGAAACCCCCGAGAGTGCATAATAACCTGCCAACCTTCCCTTTCTCTCCCTCCTCTTTTAATGGTCCTGGTCTCCTGGCATCTACAGCCCAGAGAAAATGCAAACACATGACACTGGGCCTTACTGACTTACAAAAAATCCCAGGGAGTCGCAGTGCGATAATAGGTCTTATTATTCCTTAACATTTAATAAAGCCTGCAGTGATAGATGCTGAAAATAAAATAAGCTGGTGCGGTATCTGCTTTTTGAAAAGCTGAAATTCAAAAGACAGACCAGTGTAGGCAAATCATACAGATGGACAAAGGACTGAAGAAAATAGGAAGGAAGGGGATAGAGACAGATGGCTGACTCCATGGATTTTTTTTCCCCTCCAAGATAATTCTCCTGGCTAAGGACCCCAGGACACTCCAGAAAGATTTTTTTTCTTTTCGCTTTTCTTTTCCTTTTCGTTTCATTTGCCTGTTTGTATTTAATCAAGGTTTGCTGTAAACAGTGAAGCCAAGCTTCTCTTAATCACGCTTGCCATTAAGGGCTGTAAATACAAAACTCCTACTTAAAATTGCAATTATACTTTGATGAAAAAATTTCCCAGCCCACTACATTTTACATTTTTCCCATTGGTTTTCTAAAATAGGACTGGAAAGTGCTAATAGAGTGTTTTGGAACTCAGAGTTCTTTGTGGTTTCATAGTCTCAAAAAAACCGGTCCTACTTACTGCCTTATCACCACTAATCAGGGCTTATGTGTGACTTGAAAATTAGAACTTTCACACGTGGCAGGCAGGAGACACAGAGGCACAGTCTCATGAAGAGATACCTAAGCATTGATGTGGCTGCTAAGGACAGCATATTCCCCTGAACCCATGTGGTTCTGGAAGCCCTCCAAGTTATTAATAGCGACAGTGACAAGGCTGTACATCCTATTGTTTCCTCATTGACGAGAACGGAATGTTAGGCGGTGGGGATTGTGGCATGGAAAGTATGTGAGCTGGCTGTGTTGCATTTCATTTTCTCCTTTGGAGGGCTTTCTGTCCTTTGTGCTTTTTACTGCACTCGTGGCAAACACCTTAGTGGATGATGAACAAGAAATGACCTCATGGAAACAGTGTGGTGGTGACCCACAGCTGATTTAAAATAAGGTGGACATATTTTGATCACCCTCCCAATGTATATACAGCAGGAAAGAGAGACCTGGTTTCACTGGAGTTGGGTTGATCCAGTCCTCCTATGCTGAGTCATTGGATTGAAATGCGTGTCATGTCCCAGGCTAGCCTCAGATTTCCATCTGGTCAAAAAGAAAGCATTTTTGTTGCTACTGGGGTTGGGATTAGTGCAAAAAGGGGAGTTCAGATCTGGATGAGCCAGGCCCACTTTTTCTCTCAGACAAAGCCAGGGGAGGAGAACAGAAACAAACTCGGTACCCTGAGGTGGGATTAAATGAGGAGATGGATGAAAGCCACCAAAGGTAGCTTAAAAAGCATCTGAGCTGGCACAAAATAATTCACTCCTTCATTAGTTGTTAATGCATTTCTCTAATTGCTTATTCAAAGGGACATTATTTCTTCTTTGGTGTCCTGCATACACAGTTTTAAAATGCTTGCAGACGTTTTACCTGGCTCTTTGCATTAAATTATCTCATCAGTCGTAATTCATCTCCACTTCAACGAAGTTTTCATGGCACATGGCAAACTGGGATGCACCCTTCCTCCTCCTCCGTGTTCTATCAATTATTTAATCTCATCTCCAAGCAACATGTTCTCATAATGGCTAGATTTTGATCTAAACACTAGCATTCCTGCTATTATTCTTTTACTCAACAGTCCAGATTGTTATGTACCCATGACCTGGAGCTCTGGACTTCTTGGTTTTGTGAACCACAGGACTCCTGCAAGTCTACTGTGTTAGTCCGTTTTCACACTGTATTATAAATAAATACCTGAGACTAGGTAATTTATAAAGAAAAGAGGTTTAATTGACTCACAGTTTCACACTGTTGGTGAAGCCTCAGGAAACTTACAATCGCGGAGGAAGGTGAGAGAGGAGCAAAGGCACGTCTTACATGGTAGCAGGTGAGAGAGAGAGAGAGTAAATGAGTAAAGGGAGAAGAGCTGCTTGTAAGACCATCAGACCTCATGAGAACTCACTCAGTGTCATGAAAATAGCATGGGGGAAACCGCCCCCATGATCCAATCACCTCCCACCAGGTCCTGCCCTCAACACATGGGGATTATGAGGATTACAATTTGAGATGATATTTGGGTGGGGACACAGAGCCAAACCATATAATCTACCATGTCATAAGTGCTCAAAATATGGATTAATTGATTGCATCAAGAAGCTACATTTTTCCTTTGCAATTTATCAGTCAGTAACTCATTCACTTCAAATATTTTTTTCTTTTCTCAGAATAATCAGAGGGAAAAGGTCATTATGCATAAAACAAATGCATAACAAATAAACTTGAAAAATGTGACACTATCTGTCTAATTAGAATGGTTTTAATGGTAGTCTGTGTATTTAAAATGTGCAATGCAGCAGCAGCTAAGGGCCTTTTTAATTGCTTTGATTTCATGATTTTCCTAGATTTTATAAAAACTCATAAACCAACTTCTTAAATTTCACTTTACAGTTATTGCCTTACTTTTAGATTTCAAAGTATCTTTTTGACACCTTCACTGGTGTGGCTCTATCCTGGAAGAAATATGCATTCAGAGATTCCATACCTCCCTCTTAATACCCCACTGGTCAGATTAGATGTTCATTTCTATTAAATCATCTTTTAAGCCTTACTTGCATTTTTAAGAAGATACTATTTTGACTTTGATAAATTCTGGCACTCTGAATTCATTGTGTTTCTTTGTCTTTTTCCTTAGGCTTCCCTTAGGCAAGGTCTAACACTGTGAAATCATTAGGGGGAGGACTTTATTCCCAATTTCAAATCACTTTTATTTTCATCATTCAAAAAGAAATGGCTGTCTAGGGAATAAGTGTCAGTGTGTACTTTGAAGATGATGGGCATATGTTTCTATCTCAGCTGATTCTTGAAGTCACTATTCTGGTATTTTTTTTTCTGTAAACTTATGTATATATTCATAAAACTTACTATTTTACTTTGAGTAAGTTTCCTTCTTCCCTCTGATTAGAGACTTGACTTCTCTATCTTTTATACTTTCTGATTGGGACAAAACAATCTTTTGGTTATTGTGTCTCATTTTTTAAAAAGCATCCATTATCCCCTTATGATCCCCTTATGATAAGAATCATAACATTTTAGAGCTATTGTTTAGAAATGTACTATACAGCCTTTCACCTCCTTGTCCCCAACTGTCTCTCTTACTCTTTCTCTCTTTCCAAAAATAGCAAGCTAACTATTAAGGCAAAAGTAGCATCCAGATTCCTATAGTTCCCGTCCACATTCACTATGGCTGAATGTATATCAGACTTCTACATTTTGCTCATCATCATGACTGGTCTATTAATTTTATCTTTCCTGAAGTAAAATAGGAGAGCAAATGGGATGCATATTTATTCTTTTGTCTTCTTTACCTCAGGGCTGTCTTAAATTACCTACGAGAAGCAAAAGTTAAGTATTCTTTTGCTATTAGAGAGCCATAAATAGTTAAGTAACAAAGCAGTAGTAACTCTAGATAGAATAATGATAATTAATGTTTGCACAGTTCACTACTTTCACCTGTACCATTTCATTTATTACTCATTGTTACTTCCTATGGCAGATATAAATATTACCCTTCATTTATTGTTGGGCATACTGAGGGTCATGTCAGTGCAATACATTTTTCATGCTCAAACACTCAATATATGGGGAGGAAATTATACCATGTTCTGACATTAAATTCTATTTCAGCTGTTTGTTTTCTCCTTTCACTTTCCTTCTGTTCTTTCTTCTTTTAAAAATACAATTTAAATTTCACCATCTTTTCATAAGTGAGTGATTTCTTTTATTTTATTTTATTTATTTATTATTATTATTATACTTTAAGTTCTAGGGTACATGTGCATAACGTGCAGGTTTGTTACATATGTATACTTGTGCCATGATGGTGTGCTGCACCCATCAACGCGTCAGCACCCATCAACTCATTTACATTAGGTATAACTCCCAATGCAATCCCTCCCCCCTCCCCCCTCCCCATGATAGGCCCCGGTGTGTGATGTTCCCCTTCCCAAGTCCAAGTGATCTCATTGTTCAGTTCCCACCTATGAGAACATGCGGTGTTTGGTTTTCTTTTCTTGTGATAGTTTGATAAGAATGATGGTTTCCAGCTGCATCCATGTCCCTACAAAGGATGCAGACTCATCCTTTTTTATGGCTGCATAGTATTCCATGGTGTATATGTGCCACATTTTCTTAATCCAGTCTGTCACTGATGGACATTTGGGTTGATTCCAAGTCTTTGCTATTGTGAATAGTGCCGCAATAAACATGCGTGTGCATGTGTCTTTATAGCAGCATGATTTATAATCCTTTGGGTATACACCCAGTAATGGGATGGCTGGATCATATGGTACATATAGTTCTAGATCCTTGAGAAATCGCCATACTGTTTTCCATAATGGTTGAACTAGTTTACAATCCCACCAACAGTGTAAAAGTATTCCTATTTCTCCACATCCTCTCCAGCACCTGTTGTTTCCTGACTTTAATGATTGCCATTCTAACTGGTGTGAGATGGTATCTCATTGTGGTTTTGATTTACATTTCTCTGATGGCGAGTGATGATGAGCATTTTTTCATGTGTCTGTTGGCTGTATGAATGTCTTCTTTTGAGAAATGTCTGTTCATATCCTTTCCCCACTTTTTGATGGGGTTGTTTGTTTTTTTCTTGTAAATTTGTTTGAGTTCTTTGTAGGTTCTGGATATTAGCCCTTTGTCAGATGAGTAGATTGCAAAAATTTTCTCCCATTCTGTAGGTTGCCTGTTCACTCTGATGGTAGTTTCTTTTGCTGTGCAGAAGCTCTTTAGTTTAATTAGATCCCATTTGTCAATTTTGGCTTTTGCTGCCGTTGCTTTTGGTGTTTTAGACATGAAGTCCTTTCCCATGCCTATGTCCTGAATGGTACCACCTAGGTTTTCTTCTAGGGTTTTTATGGTATTAGGTCTAACATTTAAGTCTCTAATCCATCTTGAATTAATTTTCATATAAGGAGTAAGGAAAGGATCCAGTTTCAGCTTTCTACTTATGGCTAGCCAATTTTCCCAGCACCATTTATTAAATAGGGAATCCTTTCCCCATTTCTTGTTTCTCTCAGGGTTGTCAAAGATCAGATGGCTGTAGATGTGTGGTATTATTTCTGAGGACTCTGTTCTGTTCCATTGGTCTATATCTCTGTTTTGGGACCAGTACCATGCTGTTTTGGTTACTGTAGCCTTGTAGTATAGTTTGAAGTCAGGTAGCGTGATGCCTCCAGCTTTGTTCTTTTGACTTAGGATTGTCTTGGCAATACGGGCTCTTTTTTGGTTCCATATGAACTTTAAAGCAGTTTTTTCCAATTCTGTGAAGAAACTCATTGGTAGCTTGATGGGGATGGCATTGAATCTATAAATTACCTTGGGCAGTATGGCCATTTTCACAATATTGATTCTGCCTATCCATGAGCATGGTATGTTCTTCCATTTGTTTGTGTCCTCTTTGATTTCACTGAGCAGTGGTTTGTAGTTCTCCTTGAAGAGGTCCTTTTTTCAAGATTTTTAGTTTCTTTGCGCTAGGTACGTAATTCCTCCTTTAGCTCTGAGAAGTTTGATGGACTGAAGCCTTCTTCTCTCATGTCGTCAAAGTCATTCTCTGACCAGCTTTGATCTGTTGCTGGCGATGAGCTGCGCTCCTTTGCAGGGGGAGATGTGCTCTTATTTTTTGTATTTCCAGCTTTTCTGCCCTGCTTTTTCCCCATCTTTGTGGTTTTATCTGCCTCTGGTCTTTGATGATGGTGACGTACTGATGGGGTTTTGGTGTAGCTGTCCTTCCTGTTTGAAAGTTTTCCTTCTAATAGTCAGGACCCTCAGCTGTAGGTCTGTTGGAGATTGCTTGAGGTCCATTCCAGACCCTGTTTGCCTGGGTATCAGCAGCAGAGGTTGCAGAAGATAGAATATTGCTGAACAGCGAGTGTACCTGTCTGATCTTACTTTGGAAGCTTTCTCTCAGGGGTGTACTCCACTGTGTGAGGTGTGGGGTGTCAGTCTGCCCCTAGTGGGGTATGTCTCCCAGTTAGGCTACTCAGGGGTCAGGGACCCACGTGAGCAGTCAGTCTGTCCGTTCTCAGATCTCAACCTCCATGTTGGGAGATCCACTGCTCTCTTCAAAGCTGTCAGACAGAGTCGTTTGCGTCTGCAGAGGTTTTTGCTGCTTTTGTTGTTGTTGTTGTTGTTGTTTAGCTGTGCCCTGTCCCCAGAGGTGGAGTCTACAGAGACAGGCAGGCTTCCTTGAGCTGCTGTGAGCTCCACCCAGTTCGAGCTTCCCAGTGGCTTTGTTTACCTACTTAAGCCTCAGCAATGGCGGGCGCCCCTCCCCCAGCCTCGCTGCTGCCTTGGGGTTAAATCACCGACTGCTGTGCTAGAAATGAGGGAGGCTCTGTGGGCGTGGGACCCTCCCGGCCAGGTGTGGGGTATATTCTCCTGGTGTCCCCGTTAGCTTAAAGCGCAGTTTTGGGGTGGGAATTACCCGATTTACCAGGTGTTGTGTGTCTCAGTTCCCCTGGCTAGGAAAAGGGATTCCCTTCCCCCTTGCGCTTCCCAGGTGAGGCAATGCCTCGCCCTGCTTCAGCTCTCACTGGTCAGGCTGCAGCAGCTGACCAGCACCGATTGTCAGGCACTCCCTAGTGAGATGAACCCAGTACCTCAGTTGAAAATGCAGAAATCACCAGTCTTCTGTGTCGCTGGCGCTGGGAGTTGGAGACTTGAGCTGTTCCTATTGGGCCATCTTGCTCTGCCCCGCCAAGTGAGTGATTTCTTTCTCTACTCACATTTACTATGATTTCTTCTGTGTTCAAAGAATTCTGGTATTCTCGCTTTTAATCTACATTGCTCCTAAATTGTGTACTCATGTTTTCATTCCTGCCTCTTTGTTATTTAGTTGGATTCCATTTTCAGTTTTTAATTTTTTTCTCTACTTGCTTGAAATGTAAGCTGTCAATATCAGTTATTTTGTGTTCCTCTTAAAAATTTAATAGGAAGAGTCCTCAGTTTGGCAAATGGGAGCCCTTTCAAGCCAGCTCCTGTTTTCTGTTGACATGACTACTTCCTTGCTTTCTGATTCAACAAGATATTCCAGGCTTACCGCATATTCTTTCTGCTCCAGGGGTGAAATCTGCCATTTAGCAACCTAGCTCTATATGCGAGATGCATGCACTGCTGATTAAGTTTGTGATTTCCAGGTGCGTTCAGAGGCTAGCGCAAGGAATATTTGTATGCTTTATTCAGAAACCTTCAAATCAAATCTGAAACCATGGGCTTCTTCTTCATCTTTCCTCATTCTGCATCTGTATCTCCCTTCTCCTACAGTGAGAATGGAGGTCCCGAACATCAACATAGCAACTCATTTGTTGAAACCTGCAATAGATACAAAATAGCTTCAGAATAATTTTAATAATACCATGATGTCAACAGGGCGGCTAAGTTCAAGATTTCTTTAAACTACCTTCTAGTAAGGATGTACAGTTAGAATACTTGTTCAAAAGCTACTTGAATTTTTTTTTATTATGTGTGATATGGTTAGTAATTTGATTCAAACCTTGGTTCACTTGTATTTGTTTTTATTTAGTTTTAGAGTTATTATTTTGATTAACTTGTACTTTTTAATATATAAGGCATTTAGGTGCATCAAAAGTCAAAAATTATGTAAAAAAAGATACTCAAATTTCTTATTCTCAAGTCTATTACTTCCACCCCATTTTCGCTGATCCTCTGTAATATTTCATAAGGTTTGGATTTATCATCTTTTTAGTTTTCATTTTTTCTGACATGAAGTATAGCATCTGCCATATATTCTTTTCCAGTTTCCTTTTTCTATAAACAATGGACCTTTGAAATCACTCCCTATCAATCTGTAGGATCGTCCTTTTGTCTTTTTAAACAGATGCATATAATATGACACTGTGTGGAGATATCATAGTTTATTCAATCGATTTCCTATTATTGAATATTTCATTGTCACCAATATTTTGCTGTTGCAGACAATGCAGCAATGGTTGACCATGTGCGCATGTTGTTTTAGATTTGAAAAGGTGCCCTTCAACAAAAATGAGTAGAAATGAGATTGCAGGGTCAAATGCCCATGTGATTTTGTTACATGTGACAAAATTGCCTTACATAGTGTTTGTAGCATTTTGTATTGGCCATCAGAACATGTTAGTGAACTTTTGAATGTTTATAAATCTGAAAGTTAAGAAATTGGTATCTTTTATATTCTTAAATTTGAAGCAACAATAGTAACAACAGCATGTTCCTGTCTAAAGATCAATTCTCTTTTTCTTCAGAAAGTAGACCCAATATTTCACGCGCCTTGTAGTGCACCTGCAGATGAATTTTATTCTTCTTCCATTTAAATCACAACATGATTTAATATCCTATAACCCATGAATTTGATTGTAAATATTACTGACACCTAGACTTACTCTACATCTACATAAAAGGAGTATGGGAAAGAAAATAGAAAAAATTATGAAAGCTGTAGTTTTCCAATCCGTGTTCCAGTGTCTATTCATCTATGTACTAGCCATCATCTATCTTTCAGTCCTCTGTTTTATCCTCCTGCATGTTTTGCTCTGTATTCCTCCTTATGTGCATATATGTACACACACATAGTTAAACAACAAACTATACGGATAGCAGCTTCCGTTCTTGTTTTGAGCTAATGTGGCACTTCTGCACTGGGGTTTATGACTTGCTTTTTCCGTAATCTCTTCCATGTTCCTTTGACCTGGGCAAAGAGGATTCTTCTCTTGTGGGAAGTACCCCAACCTTAATTATTGTAGACCTACTGTACTCTACTATTTAATTTACATTACAGGACATGTGTTTAGTAGGATATAAACTATAGAATCCCTTTAATTCAAGCCATACATATTCTTCCTACATTGCATTTTCCCTTGACGATAAAGACAAATGACTCTTTACGCAGAATCCACTGTTGGTCTGGGGTTATAAGGGACCCACCATGAACATGCGACCTGGGTGTCAATGGAAGGACTTCTTCCTTGGATCTTAAACCATTATATTCATAGAGCTCAATGTTGAAATCACATACATTGTGTGAGCATGCTACTCAGTGTGAGAATGGGCTGTTCTTCCCATTTCCCATCCTTGGATCCCTTACCCATCTGTTCTGGCTATGGAACAATCAGTACCATATATTGTCTCTGTCTGAGGAAGTAAACTTCAATTTATTGGACAACATACCTTCTTTACACGGTGTTGAACACCAGCTGGTTCTATAACTAGGTCTTCAGTGGGCCATGTCATCAATTTTCAAAGCCAACATGCTCCTGGGTAACGAAAGCCAGTGGATACCATGAGCATCAGTCATCAGCATCCTTCCTTCTCTATAAAATGAGGCTTTAGGTCAGAAGAATTTTATGTGATACTAAGATGGTTGTAAGGCATTCTGCAATTTCATGGATGGTATTACTGGAAAAAGCTTGGCAAGAAGGGATGACAAATTCACAACCAGAATGTATCAGTGCAAGTGAGGATTCATCTTCTCCTCCATGACTGCAGAGGTTCATTTTCATTAACCTATCACGGTCAGTTAAACATTATAGGCTGGTGCCTGTGGGTTATAACAGGTATAACCCTGAGGTCATAACAGGCATTCATTACTGATCTCATCTTTTGGAAGACTGGGCATTTAGAAGTTTCAGCAACCTCATAAGACCTTCTGGGCAGCAGTACGTATGTTAAGCCATGCTTGATCTCCATCACCATTGCTATGACCACTTTGTTCAAGTCTTTTTGAGAATGTCTTCGGGGTAGCTAAAAAATGAGGCTGACTGACGTCCATAGAGTGGGCTTAGTTTGCACAACATCCTCCAAAATGAGTTCTTTTGGAGAATATTCACATGTGACTCAATTTTGAAAGCTCTAGTCTCATAATTCTTTCACAAACATCTTCCTTTCACCAGTCTTCTTATTTTGTTTTTTCCAAGTCTGAGACTATCTAGACAAAGCATAAGCCTTTGTGAATCCCTATTTCTATCTTACATAGGAGAGTAAACAAAATTTGTTTGCTCACTAGGATGGATTAGCAACCCCAGTAGAATATGTTTTATATTCTACCATAGAAACGTAGACGATATACTAGAAAAGCAAGCACATAAAATATGTGTCAGATGGTTACAAATGTCACAGAGAAAATAATGCATAGAAGGTAAATAGGGAGTGTGGAAAAATTGTAATTATGCTTAGTTTGGCCCAAGAAGGCTATTAAGGGAAGGTAGTAAGAAATAGCAGTTGGTAGAGGATGACACAGGATCAACTGAACCCCCTCACAACAGTGATTCTCAATCTTGGCTGCATCTTGTGATTACCTGTGGAGTTATACAAATGCTGATATCAGGGTTTCACATTCAGAGATTCTAAATTGATTAATCTGAGGTGTAGTTTGGGCACTAGAATTTTTGAAAGATCCCAGGTGACTTTAATGTGCTGCCAAGGCCAAGGAGCTCTGCAGTCCTGAGAAATTCACTGACATGAGTTTATTCTGTGGTCTTTAAATAAAGCAGGAATAGGTCCACGAGAAAAGAAAGAAAGAGCATCTCTTGTTGGCTGGAGAAGTTCAAGATTTTGGAGATCTTTGGGTATTCAGAGTAGTTAAATTTGCCCACTAGTCCCTGCCCCAGTTCTTTGGGCCCCACATTTTTGCAACCAATGTCTTGTTTTCGTTTTTCTATTTTGAGATGAAGTTTCCCTCTTGTTGCCCAGGCTAGAGCTCAATAGAGCAATCTGGGCTCACTGCAACCTCCACCTCCCAGGTTCAAGTGATTCTCCTGCCTCAGCCTCCCGAGTAGCTGGGATTACAGGCACTCCTCACCATGCCTGGCTAATTTTTGTATATTTAGTAGAGACAGGGTTCCACCATGTTGACCAGGCTGGTCTTGAACTTTTGACCTCAGGGTGACCCGCCTGCCTCGGCCTCCCAAAGTGCTGGGATTACAGGCGTGAGCCACCATGCCCAGCCCTTTTGCAACCAATGTCTTAATCTTAAAAGCCCCATGAGTCTGCAGACTCCACACTTAAGATCAGATGCTGATTTATTTATTTATTATTTGTTTATGCTTGCCTCATAGCTATAAGAGATAAGATAGCCTTAAAGCCACAAATGTTACCTGGTCCACTATGTCATGAACTGATAATGAAAAGTCCTGAGTGTTTCATTTTCTGCCTTTAAGATTTTGAACACCGTTGAATACAGCCAGACATACTCCGCCGTCATTGTGCTTCTCATTTTTGCCATACTTGCCCTCAGCAGTAGACATGTAGCCTGCCAAAGCCTTCCTTCAATGGGCTCTTTATTTCCCACATGCACAGTGGATAATGTAGGTATCTCTTTCACCACCAGAGACTGTGGACTGCCAGTGTCTCATCCTTCAATGCTGGTAGAAACTTTGCTGCCTTCAAATCTAACCAGTTTGAACGCATTTTAGATTTCCGTTTCCGTGAGAGTCTATTGTCTCCAGCTGCCTCAGGTACCAATTACTGTATCCAGGGTAGTTCAGTTGAAGAAACAGTCAACTCTAGCTAGTTTAGCCACTTTTTTTTACCCGATGTTAAATGGCTTACAGAGTCTTCAAGTGGGGCTGAAGAATAGTCTCTAGACCGAGCCTTACGAAAGATCCCTGTACTACAAGCCCAGACTGCCACAAGAGATGTTGAATTGGACAAAATCAGGAAGATGCCTGCAGAACAAGGAAGCCAGCTCCAGGGCCAGCTCCTCCCCTGCCAAATTGGAAAGCTGTCACCAAAATTACTGACCACATGCTGTGTCAACAGTGTTGTGCTGCTCTAATGATGACGTTCTTTGGGCAGAATCTCATTATTGTGTTGAGATTACTGTCTCTCTTTTTTTTCCTCCAGTACTTGGTGACCCTTGCTGGTGGTTTCATGTTTCGTGCCCAGGCAGTTAGACTTTGTGCTGAATTTGTTTGTGCTGCCACCTCAGGGAAGGGGTGGAATGTGCAGCTGTGGTTTCCATTTGACATTGTTTTCACTGAGAGATGGGAGGGCTGAATGTCGCCTCTTAACAAGTCTTAGTGGACAGAGTGGCCTGGATACCTGGGCACCTTAGTTCTTTGGGCCGTGTATTAGTTCGTTTTCACACTGCTAATAAAGACATACTCGAGACTGGGAAGTAAAAGAGGTTTTTTTTTTTTTTTTTCTATTTTTTTTTTTTTCTTTTTTGAGATGGAGTCTCGCTCTGTCGCCCGGGCTGGAGTGCAGTGGCCGGATCTCAGCTCGCTGCAAGCTCTGCGTCCCAGGTTCCCACCATTCTCCTGCCTTAGCCTCCCAAGTAGCTGGGACTACAGGCGCCCGCCACCTCGCCCGGCTAGTTTTCTGTATTTTTTAGTAGAGACGGGGTTTCACCGTGTTAGCCAGGATGGTCTCGATCTCCTGACCTCGTGATCTGCCGGTCTCGGCCTCCCAAAGTGCTGGGATTACAGGCTTGAGCCACCGCGCCTGGCCGTAAAAGAGGTTTAATTGGACTTACAGTCCCACATGGCTCGGGAGGCCTCAGAATCATGGCAGGAGGTGAAAGGCACTTCTTGCATGGTGGCAGCAAGATAAAATGAGAAAGATGCAAAAGTGGAAACCTCTGATAAAACCAACAGATATTGTGAGACTTATTCACTACCATGAGAACAGTGTGGGGGAAGCTGCCCCCATGAGTCAAATTATCTCCCACCTGGTCCCTCCCACAACACATGGGATTATGGGAGTACAATTCAAGACGAGATTTGGGTGAGGACCCAGAGCCAAACTGTATCAGCCTGCTATGACAAAATACCATAGACTGGGCAATTTGTAAGCCACACAAACGTGTTGTTCAGTTCTAGAGGCTGAGAAGTCCCAGATCAAGGCACCAGCAGGTCTGGTGTCTGGTGAGAGCTCTCTGCTTTGAAGACTGCATTCTCACTGCATCCTCATGTGGCAGGAGGGGCAAGGGACCTCATGCATGCCTTTAAGGGCACTAATCTCATTCATGAGGGTGGAGCCCTCATGGCTTACTGGGTTCCCAAAGGTCTCATGTTTTAATATGATACTAGGTTTCAACATGTGGTTTTTGGGGGACACCAACATCCAGAATATAGCACCGGGGTCCTGCCATTCTCTCTGAATGAGTCTTTTGACACGTACTGACCCTATATATTCTGCTCAGCTAATAATGGAAAAGGGGAGATGTTTGTGTTGCACACCTGGCTTCTCCTATAAGGGTATCCCAGTTAAGCACCTTCAGGGGGTCCCGGGGCCCCTTTGTGCCCATGGAGTACTGTGGGGTCTGCCCCGCATTGGCCATGGCTCTCCTGCATGCATGTGACGCTGTGATTTCCTTGGCAGTTTTATTGCCACTATATTCCACATTTAAGGGATTTCCCCCCACATCTTCTGATCCACCAAAAGTCCTGTGTAATGATTTACATGTTAAACAAATATTTGTTACACTGTTTTTAGAGATTTGGGATAATGCGGATATCATAAGTGATACCATAAGTGTCACAGCCTGGTATCTTGAAAACTCTTTGACCAGTTCTCATTCATTCATTTATGCACCCTTTAGTGTATTCATCCATTAGTAGTACATTGCTGTTCTCTGTGTGCCAAGGACTGTTCTGGAATGTGAGACATACAATTTTCTTACATCCCCACAGTTGAGTGAGAATGACAGAAATCATGACACCAGCTAGTAGGTGCTGCAGTGAAGGTGTATGCAGAGGATTTTTGAGAACTTAGAAGGGAATAGTCGTTAGAAGAAGAGAGTACATCTGAGCTTCCCATTTCTGGGACTCTCTACATCCAGCATGGTGATGGAGCCTTACACTCACCTCATTTGTCACCTGCCAGTTTTCACTGTCTCAGTATAAATTCCACTTTGGTAAATACTTCCATGACTCCTTTAAGCAAACCAGATTTATTCTTTAAATTTTTCTTATGCCTTGTACTTTTGCCTTCATAGTGCTCGACAACACCGCTTTTTAAATGGTTATATGTGGAACTATTCTGTTTTTCTCCCTACTGTAGCATCAACATGGATTCCATGCCAAATGTGCAGAGGAGTTTCAGGAATCTGTGTTTCAATGTGAATAAATGAACTTGTTCTAGGTGATCCACACATAAAGCACAAGGATATGCACAGAGAGAATATCCAGTGGGCTTGTCTGTGAATTTCGTACCAAAATATCAGTCCTATTTCTCAGTTGAAAAACGCAAGGAGAATGCATTCGCTAACTTAGTCTCATTCTCACACAAATGACTAATCCACAGCGAGTGAGAGTGAAGCTGCATTTATTTTCATTGCTCTCTCTTTGCCCTCTTCATCTGACTGAAGAGAGGAACAAGTAATCCCAGCCCCATCCCAGCTCCACCAGCTTCTGGCAGGCCCACCACAGATAGCCATTCAACAAACGGGTAGGGACCCCTTCATTCAACAGCTAGCCAGTGCTGGGGTGTCACTTCTCATCCAATGAATGATCCGGGTCACAGTTTTGAGTGAGCAAACGTTTTTGGATGTGTGAACGGTACTCTTGTAACAGTTATATAAAGGAGAGGATATAAAGAAGCCATGAATAGAGGTAAAGTAAAACAAACAAACAAACAAACAAAACACCCAACAATAAACCACAGGAAACAAGAAAGCATCCAAGAAGTAAACGTGGGTCTGATAGCTGAAAGCAAAGTACTACATTTTGGAATACTCTTTTCTTTATTTTCCAGTGGTATGCTTCTCAGGGTAAAATATCCCAATATGTTTTCTTGTTTAGAGATTACAGTGAAAGAATGGGCCACGTGTCAGTCGAATTCATTGGTGGCAAATTTGGTTTTACTTCATTTCACCAGGCATTAATGGCTTGACAAGAGCCATGGGAAGTTTTATTCTTGATTAAGGCATGGAAATTCAAACCAAGTCAACATTAGGTATAACGTAAAAACTTGTAAACAAATTTTAGATATAAATTTTGAACCGGGAATAGTTACACATGAAAATATCAGTATGACTTGAGACGAGCATAGAACAAACTATTACTGAAATTCTGCGAGTTGTGCAGAAAACAAAAACAAAAAAAGACATGAATTTTATCTGTACAATTTCTAACCTGTAATAGTGTCACAATGCCCCAAAATTAGAGTGAAAATGGTCCAGGGAGAAGAGAAATGAATGGCCTTTAGAATTCACAGCACTCTTTCTAGTGTCATTTTTAATTTATTTTCCAAAATGGATTCTCAACAAAATAAGGCAAAACTAAAACAAATGGATAACCGTCATCCCATTTATCCCTTTGAGATGGATGAAAACTTGTTGTTTTGTTTCGTTTTTGTTTTTCACATTTGTCCTTAGGTGAGACCACTCCAAGTCATTTCAAGCAAGTGCAGTTTGGTATAATGTTAAGGGACATGGGGGAATTTCCATACCAGTCTTTGTAACTGGTTCCAATGGGTGTGTGCTCTGCAGTCTACAGGAAGATGAGTTGCCTCTCAGAAGGGGGCCATGGGAGGCCACACTCACGATGGCTTTTGGAGGCTTATTCTATGGCTGGCTATTCCTACCTTCTAGAATGCCGAAATTCCATGAACAGCTGACTCCTTCTAGATATTGTCTCAACTGTCTTTTCTCCATTTGCATGATTCACCAAATAGTAATTTCCTTAGGAAACATAGAAATGATATAGATGTGCGGTTTTCAGAGAGGCTGCTAAACCTCCATGCACGGACAGTGCTGTGACTGCTGCCTGTGGGGCAGAGGGTTGGCAACAGGTCTTTATACAGAGAAGTGCAAAGTTTGAAACAGAGAGCCCTGGATCCAACTTCATGCTGGGTGACCTCCGCCTTGTCTTTTCTTAGCTTCAATTTTCTCAACTATAGAACAGGGATTAAAGCATTATGTTTGAGGGGAAGAAATGAGATCAATTCAACTAAAAAAAACTATTTTCCTGCTTTTGGCCAGACAAAGGCATATTAAGGTGCAAGGGTGGAGTGGTCAGATGCAAAGCAGTGCCCCATGCACACTAAGCCTCAGATCTGCATCCAGTGACCCCTCCCACTACCCTTATGTGCATCCCAGTGAGTTTATCATTTAGAAGGACATGCATGTTCATTTACTGTGTCTTACAGATTATGACAAGGAAGTTAATGTGGAGAAAGTTTAAAAAACTTTGCTTGTTGCTTAGAATACTTGAAGCGGAAAGAAGTGTTGAGGCAGTAAAACTGTTCATTTTATTAAGGTAGCAAAAAGAGGCAGTGACTCGTCAGCGGTCAGAAGGCTTATTGGTGACACACACACATGGAACTTGGCCTCCTCACTTTAAGCTTTGCAGTGTTTGCTTTACTATGTTAACATTGTTCTGTGTGTGTTTTACGCACATTAATGGAACCTGCATCTGCTGACTTTCTTCTGCAAAAATTTTCCTTTACATGCTTGGTTGCAAGACTGTCTTTTTTGTTCCTTCAAGTCATGATGTAAACATTTATTAACTCAATGATTAGAAAAATGACTTTTTAGAGCTGGACGCAGGGGCTCACACTTGTAATCCCAGCATTTTGGGATTTTGGGAGGCCGAGGCAGGCAGATCACATGGTTTTCTGCCTGCTTGTATTCTAGCCACTTTGGCAGCTGATTAGATTGTGCCCACTCAGCTTTCCCAGCCTACTGACTCAAATGTTAATCACCTTTGGCAACATCCTTACAGACACACCCAGGATCAATGCCTTGTATCCTTCATTCCAATCAAGTTGACACTCAGTATTAACCATCACACAGGGTTTCTCCATGTTAGCCAGGCTGGTCTCGAACTCTTGACCTCAGGTGATATGCCCTCCTTAGTCTCCCAAAATGCAGGATTACAGGTGTGAGCCACCACACCGGGCCTTAACATACTTTCTATTGAGAGATGGAGCATAGTCCGCTCCTTTTGAACATAGCCTTACCTTCGTGACTTGCTAATAACATTGATGCTGCCTGACTTCTGAGGTTGGGTCATAAAATGTGACAGTGCTTTCATCTGGCCCTCTTGAGATGCTCGTCTCTGGAATCCAGATGCCATGGTGGAAAGAACTCCTGGCCACATGGGGAGGCTACATGGAGGTGCTTCCGTCAACAGTCTCCACTGAAGTTCTAGTTAACATCCCACATCAACTGCCAGCCAGGCATGTGAGGAAGCTCTGCTGTGTCACCAGCATTGGTCACCATCTGACTGTAACTGCGTGAGAGGCCATGAATACCAACTCTCCTGCTGGGGCCAGTCTCCCCTAGAACTCAGGGAGTGGGGGGGTAATTATAATAAATGACCATTGCTTTACACCAGTGCTTTAGAGTTCCCCAGAGGAGTGGAACTAATAGAATACTAGTATTGTAGAATTCCTGCTCATGTATGATTGTGCCTGGACAGTTACAATTTGACACCAGGAAAGCATTCTAGGCAGTCACTTAGAGGGGCCCAGCCTCATGGAGCTTGGGCTCCTTTGGCACACAGCTCCCATACAGAGCTCAGGCTCCTTCAGAACTTGGCCCCCATATAGTGCTCAGGCTCCTTGGGCACACGGCCCCCATGCCAGCATGACCTTCACTTCCCAGTCAGAGGAACGTGGGGAGCCCTGGGAAGCACACGTGGGAGGTTTCTATGGGCCAGACCTGCAAACAACAGGCGGTAAGTTTGTCATTTCATTGGTGACCGCTAAGTCCCAGGACCACGAATAACAGAAGGGATACTGAGAAAAATGGGTCAGACAAGACAGCCCAGGAAAAAAGAAAATGGCATTGGCTAAAGGGAGCCATTCTCTGTCACAACATTAGGAAACAAATGAAATTCTACCCTTATCATGATTGTAGGGTGAGACGGGAGAGTGTGGCAGCTTTGCTTTGTGGAGCTTTGCTTTGTGGAGGTCTAGACCTGGCAGCTGGTGAAAAATCAGTCTTCAACCAGAAAAATACAGAAAAGGAAAAGACCTCAAATGAATGATTTCCCTTTCGAAAATATTGATGTTGAGGTATTGCGGGGTATTGAGTGAAACTATCTAAAGGTTGTTGAAAACATGGATCTTGAATTCTAGAAAGAGGTCCAAGCTGCAGATGGAGACATTCAGCCAAGGATAACTCAGCCTTCCTTGGCAGCAGTATGGGAGTTTCAACAACTCTGCTGAGTATCATTAAGCTGTGGCAGCGAAATTACCAGAATAAAGCCAAACCTCTTATTTCTCATGGCTTGCTGTGGTCAGCAGATAGGCATCCCTACATCTAAACTTTTGAAGTTGCTCACATGCATTTTGAAAACCAGGAGCCACAAATAATTAGAAGACTTTGGGAACCTCTGCAAGCTTTTTTTTTTTTTGCTAGAAAAACACTGCTGAGTGTCCAATTTGCCAGTAGCAGAGACTGACACTGAACCCTTGATATGGCATCATTCTTCAGGGTGATCAGCCAGTTACCTGGTGGCTGGTTGACTATACTGGACCACTTCCATCATGGAAAAGGCAGAGGTTTGTCCTCACTGGAATAGACACTTACTCCGGATATGGGTTTGCCTATCCTGCACGCAATGCTTCTGCCAAGACTACCATCTTTGGACTCACAGAATGCCTTGTCCACCATCCTGGTTTTACACAAAGCGTTGCCTCTGACCAAGGCACTCACTTGAGGGCTAAAGCAGTGCACCAGAGGGCTCATGCTCATGGAATTCACTGGTCTTACCATGTTCCCCATCATCATGAAGCAGCTGGATTGATAGAGTGGTGGAATGGCCTTTTGAAGTCACAATTCCAAGGCCAACTAAGTGACAATACTTTGCAGGGCTGGGGCAGAGTTCTCCAGAAGACTGTGTATTCTCTGAATCAGTGTCCAATGTATGGCACTGTTTCTTGCAAAGCCAGGATTCACGGGTCCAGAAATCAAGAGATGGAAGTGGAAGTGGCACCACTCACCATCACCTATAGCGTGATCTACTAGCAAAATTTTTGCTTCCTGTTCCCACAACATTATGTTCTGCTGGCCTAATGGTCTTAGTTCCAGGGGTAGGAATGCTGCCACCAGGAGTCACAGCAATGGTTCCATTAAACTGGAAGTTAAGATTGCCACGTGGACACTTTGGGCTTCTACTACTTTTAAGTCAACAGGCAAAGAAGGGAGTTACGGTGTTGGCTGGGGTGATTGACCCGGACTGTCAAGGTGAAATCAGTCTACTACTCCACAATGGAGGTAACGAAGAGTGTCCGTGGAATACTGGAGATCCATTATGGTGTCTTTTAGTATTACCATGACCTGTGAGTATGGTCACTAGGAAGCTACAACAGCCCAATCCAAGAAGGACTACAAATGACCCAGACCTTCAGAAATAAAGGTTTGGGGTCATTCCACCATGAAAAAATAAAAAACATGACCTGCTGAGGTGCTTGCTGAAGGCAAGGGGAACACAGAATGGGTAGTAGAAGATGGTAGTCAACAATACCAGCTACCACCACGTGACCAGCTGCAGAAACGAGGACTGTAATTTTCATGAGTATTTCCTCCTTTTTTTGGTAAAAACATGTTTGTGCATGTATACACTTGTACTAAGAAAATATCTTCATTTTATTTCCTTTCTCCTTCATCATGTGACATAATATTTATTGACTACACATCAGCATTTAAATATTGTTAACTTTATGTAATAGTATTTGGGTTGGGGATTGGTGTGTTTCCAGTTGTAAGAAGAATAGTTGTATTATGTTAGGCAGAATTATGACCTTATTATTGTCTTTATTTGAAGATCATGTATGATCTCAGGAGCTGTGTATGGATTCAAGTTGACAAGGAGTAGACTTGTGATAGTTAATACTGAATGTCAACTTGATTGGATTGAAAGATACAAAGTATTGATCCTGGGTGTGTCTGTGAGGGTGTTGCCAAAGGAGATGACCATTTGAG
Source organism: Piliocolobus tephrosceles (assembly GCF_002776525.5). Taxonomy (NCBI): domain Eukaryota; kingdom Metazoa; phylum Chordata; class Mammalia; order Primates; family Cercopithecidae; genus Piliocolobus; species Piliocolobus tephrosceles. The sequence continues at coordinate 4,674,980 of NC_045455.1, forward strand.
TCAGTGGGCTGGGAAAGGCAGACCCATCCTTAAGGTGGGTGGGCACAATCTAATCAGCTGCCAGTGCAGCTAGAATATAAGCAGGCAGAAAAATACGAAAAGAGAGACTGGCCTAGCCTCCCAGCCTACGTCTTTCTACCTTGCTGGATAGTTCCTGCCCTCGAAGATCGGACTCCAAGTTCTTCAGTTTTGGAACTCAGACTGGCTCTCCTTGCTCCTCAGACTGCAGATGGTCTGTTGTGGGACCTTGTGAAGGTGCAGGTTAATACTTAATAAACACACACACACACACATATATATGTGTATGTGTATATATACACACACTGTATATACACACACACATATATATACGTATATATATGTGTGTGTATATACACACACACATATATATACGTATATATATGTGTGTGTGTATATACACACACACATACACGTATATGTGTGTGTATATACACACATATATACACACATATGTGTATACACACACACATATGTGTGTGTATATATACACAGATATATGTGTATGTGTCTGTGTGTGTGTATGTATACACACATATATATGTGTATATGTATACACATATATGTGTATGTGTCTGTGTGTGTGTATATGTATACACACACATATGTGTATATACGTATACACACACACATATACACACACACATATATACATATACACACACACACATATATATATTCGATTTGTTCTGTCCCTTTAGAGAACCCTGACTAATACACCCATCTCTACTAAAAATAAAAAAATTGCCCAGGCATTGTGGTGCCGCCTGTAGTCCCAGCTACTCCGGAGGCTGAGGCAGGAGAATTCCTTGAACCTGGGAGGTGGAGGCCGCAGTTAGCTGAGATCACCCCATTGCTCTCCAGCCTGGGTGACAGAGAGAGACTCTCAAAAAAAAAAAAGAAAACATTAACTCTTAAGAGACTTGCAGACATATTCTCAAGCCATCACTTACAACAACAATAATAGAACATATTGCATACATTTCTTTTAAGATTAAATGAGTTAAATGCAGACCATGTAAGTATGTGAGGAACTCCTAGCAAAATTCTTGGCACATAGTAAGCACTGAGAAAATGTTAGCTATCATATTCACCAGTATTATCATCTTTCTTGCCAGGGGCTACACTGGCATCAGCAGTAATAGTTATATAGAAAAGAACCTTTGTCTTTAGGAAATTGTTTTCATCTCTGAGATCCCGCGGCTGACATTGGTCCTCTGTAGAAATGTTTCCAGGCTGTTTTTAGCCAGAAAACTAAGGTGGAGAGTGGCAGGAACCTTTGACTTCATCAGACACTGCATCTGCCTAGCGGAGCAATCTATCAGATTCACAGGTTTGTGATGATGTTCAGGAAAGTATGGTTCCTTTGCCACACACTGCAACACGGTAGGTCTTCATGTAACACTCAACAAATACTTATATATTGACGTGTGTTTCTGTCATGGGAACTTAACTATATATTTTTTTCAGTATAGTGGCAGCAAAATGAAAATAGAAATCTACATGTTGTATTTTAATAAATATCAATAATTAATCAAATAGAATAATGTACACACACCTAGCTAAGCAGAAAAGCACATGTTATTTCCATGGTGGCTATTGTGGAGGCGCACTCTGAGACTCTGGGAGGGAAGGAGACCTAGAATCACAGCAGAGGAGCTGCTATTTTCCTCTAAGCTCGACCGCATCCTAGAGCTCTCTTCTCTGCAAAAAGGAAGGCAGTGTGTCAGAAATCTAATTTCTTTTTCTCTGATATGGAAAGAAAGAAGGTCTCATGTCTGTTGGAGACCACAAACTGCCCCTGTGAGCAGGGGGACAGTGCAGGGAGCCTGAGACTGTCCTGTACTGCCTGCTGGGGCTTAGTTGGGATGAGCCAGTCCTGAGACCCTTTAGCTTATGTCCTGCCCTTCTCATCTTCCTATCATTACCTCACCTTCCTCCCCAGGGAGTATGCTAACACCTCATTCTGCTTCGCCCTTTGCACATTCCCAAGAGTTTTCCACACTTAATTGTATTTTGATATTTCTAACAACCCAATGAGAGTGGTGACACCATGGGTGACATGACTGCATCTTATCTACAAGGACACAGACTCAGTGAAATTATTCATGAGGACAGCTCAATGGGCACAGTGTTTGAGCTAAAACCCAAGTCTACAGGTTTTTCATCCTTTGCTCCCCAATCCCAAGTCATTACAAGGAGTTGGAATAAAAGGAGGAACTGCCCTGAAGGAAAGCTCTCTGGTCTCTAATTAGAGTGGTGCTCGCTGGCATCTAGAGTATCAGGTGTGACCATATCCCTTGATCGCATGGTAGTCAATTCTTAATTTCTATATGATTTGAATTTGTGCCCCCACCCAAATCTCATATCAAATTGCAATCCCCAGCATTGGAGCAGAGGCCTGCTGGGAGCTGACTGTATCATGGGGTCGGGCTTCTCCCTTGTTCTTATGATACGAAGTTCTTATGAGATCTGGGTGTGGAAAAGTGTGTGCCACCTCCCCCATCTCTCTTCCTCCTGCTCTGGCCATGTGAGAAATGCCTCCTTCCTCTTCACCTTCCACCATGATTGTAAGTTTCCTGAGGCTCCCCTAGCCATGTTTCCTATGCAGCCTACAGAACCATAAGTCAGTTAAACCTGTTTTTTTTTGTTTTTTTTTTTTTTTTATTTTAAATTACCCAGTCTCACATAGTTCTTTATAGCAGTGTTTGAACAGACTAATACAATTTCTGAACCTCTTCTCTGGAAGTTTTCTGTTGGGCACAATGCCACCAACAATTTTTTGCCCAAGCTATTTGTCTAGCACTAGGAATGGACTCAAATAGAGAAATCCTCTAATCAATCAGTAAGTTTTCATCTTAGTAGTGTCATTCTGCCAGCAAAGTGGCAGAATGGATGGATTCAAACCTGAGTCATGCTTTCTTTAGCTGCCACGTGACGAAAGCAGAAAATCCTTAAAGAGGCATGTTCACTGCCATTGACAGTAACTTTTTTTCAAGCTGTGTTATTAGAGTAAGACCTGTCTGAATTAGTGAAGAATTATGGGACTTTTAAATAAATTTCATATTTTACATACTTTCCAGGATATAGTTATAACAGGATATCAGATTGAGATTCTTTTTGCCTCAATTTCCATTGATTTCTAAATGATAGTGATTGGGATACCAAAGGAGTATCAGACAGGTGGCCCTGTATATGTCAGATGCAGACTTTACAAGGGGAAGGAAGGAAACTTGCTCCTATCTCTTGGGCCCTTCAGCAAGATTAAAGACACAAAAAGTGGTCCGAGAGAGGACTAGGAAAAATTGATGAAAATATTTATTTTGCCAACTGTAAGTTTCATCCTGCCTTTTCAGGAGGGGTTTGGAGAGTGCGTTTGCTCTTAGTGCTGAGCCTAAAGAGGGTGCTCCACCACAGCCCTCAGGGAGCACTGGAAAATGTGCTTACTGCACTGGGGAGATCCAAAGAACTAGTATCTGGCCCATGACGAAGACTGCTGACTTGCTTTGGAGGTGGGGCTGAGAGTGCTCCTGCTCGGAGCTCAGCCTGCTCTGCAGAGCAAGCGCTGCATGAGGGCTCTCCCAACAACTGCATGTGGGCTGCTTGGTGGGTGCCACCTGGAGACCTCCAGAGTAGGGCTTCTCAAACGTCCATGTGCACGTGGCTCACCTGCAGATTCTGATTCGGCAGGTCTAGCGTTGGGACGGTGAGTTTCCCAGGCGATACCATTGCTGCTGGCCCCTGGACCACAGTTTGAAGGGCAGAGAGTACTGTGTGTGGGAGAGACTGAAGAGACTTCAGAAAAAGAGGACAAAGGAGGACTCCTGATGTCCATTGAATTCAGGAAGGAGCCTCAGGAGCTCTAGGAACAGAGAGACATCTGTCTGCCCGGGGCTTGTGTGAGAGAGGACCAAGTAGATAGTCTCCAGAGCCCACTGCATCTTCTGAGAAAGAGTCAGCTTGCTCCTCCACGAGGCCCTCGTGCTCCCTGCTTGAACTGCTGCCAGGCCTGGAGAGGGGAAGCCTTCCAGAGAAGTGAGGGACTCCCCTATCTCCCACCTCTCCTCCCACCCATCCTTACCTCGTTACCCTCCAGCGCTGGGTACAGGGAGACTTACAAGGGCCCATTGGGAAGGTGGGCTGGCGGCTGCTGATGGAGGGAATTTTCTGCATCTCATGGTTGGCGGCAGGCTAGTGGCTCTGTGCACCTTCTGAGCCCAGAAAGAAATATAAAATTGCTTTTAGGTAGTTACAGTTAGGACTTCCTTACCTCACATAGCGTGATGTTTATACAGGCGGATCATCAGCCATGTCGCATCCCTTTCCCCAAGCCAAAGAGTAGGACTACTCGTCCCAGGCCCCTTCTGCCAGGTGCAGCTGCATGACTGAGTTCTGGCCCATGGAATGTGGAGACATGTTAAGCCATTTTTAAGCAGGCCATGAATCCCTCCTGGGTCTGTTCCCTGTGCTCTAATCTGCATCTACTGGCTAAGTAAGGAGCACCCCCAAAGGCCTAGAGGAGGTTGAGCCATGAGGTGGACGGACCCTTGATCTTTGAATGACTGTGTCAACTGTGACTTAAGAGAGAACACTAAAATAGAAGGACAGCTTTATTGTGTGAAACCACTAGAGCCTGTGGTTGTTAAAACAACCAACTTGAGTAACAAACACAGATAGGAGTGGGAAGTCAAGACAAGTAAGAAAACTGCCCACAAATGCCACCTGCCAACTGTCAGGAGCAAAACTGGGAGGTACTGTGACTTGTACCTTTAATGAATTTTCTCATTGAGTCACTGTGGGCAAACTTTTGGCTTATGAAGGCTGTGGGCAGCAAGTATTATGTCTTTGTAAGGTTTGCCTTTCCTTCTGAGGCTGAAAAATAAGAGTTCTTGGTATGGGATAAAAACACATCAGTAATGAGACAGTGTCACCTCTAATTTCCTAATCCCTTACCCTTGACACCCTGAGCATCCGAGGCCATGACTTGGTGGATTTCTTGTGGCCTCTTTTTCTCTTTTGCTGGGAAACTTTTCTTGCTTTTAAAAATATAGACGGTCATCCTTTTATGTAACAGTTTCTAAGCCCAAAGGAATGACAATAGTTCTCCAAACACAAAATGCATGTATAATTGTCTGAAGAACTAGTTCCCCTACAAAACACGTGTATATAGATGACCTATTTGTATTAAAAAGTGTCCAAAACACTAGCTTTGTGATATTAAATGTAATTATCTTATTCAACAATAATATTGATGAAGAGTAATAGGGTGTTGGTCGGGTGGCTATGCTCTTCTTATTGCCACACAAAAGTCTAATGCAATTTATCATAAAGTTCGGAAAGAAAATCTCTCTTCAAATATGACACAATGTATACATTTTTCAATTAATTGTTTTAGATCACGGACCTCCAACCCCTTTGTTTGTTGAAATCTTAAAAGATCAAAAACTCAAATTGAATTTGGTTTTATTCCATTTTTCTTTAGAGCTTTGATCCCCCCCCCTTGGAATTTATCAATAGTTTCATTCTCTTTCATTTTCTTTAGACTTCAGAAGCCAAATGGTGACATCAGGAAAATGTCATCTGAGCAGGCTCGCTGGCCTTCCTTTGAAGCAGCGCTTGTTCCCTGGGGCTACAGGGAAAGGCAAGCTGGCAGATATGCAGGGTGTCTGTCCCATGACTAATTCAAAGGAAAGAAAAGACACATTTGATACATTCCTATTACAAAGCAACAATAGAAACGAATGCATAGATTCACCTTTAATTATTTTCTTATGAGAGGACATCAACATTTTCTTCTGCCATTATAATGATCCAGTAAACTACATAAAATTCAGATTATATTGTGCTGATATTGAAGCACACAAGAATGATATTTAAAGTATAAGTACATTTCAAAAAGCCTGGAAAATGAGCTGAGAAATTAGAACAGGTGATAGAGATGAATTATAGGCACCTATTAAGACATATCCTTTGAAAAATATCATCTTTAAAGTTTATAAAGCATCCTGGATTTTAGAGAAACTTACTGAAACCACAATAATAGAACATCCCAGGGGTTTGGAGTACTTAGGTAAAGTGAAAAAAACGACAAAGATTATTCTTCCCAGTCTGTAACTCAGCATGCTACAACCTTTCGCTATCTAATGGGTATCTTTGTAACTCACGTGGACGCCTTGCAGCACAGAACATTGTTGGTAGTAGAATTTATTTTATAAAGTCATTGCTTATGAATAAGATGTAAAGGAAGAAAAATGGGGGTGGAGATGATATTTTTAGTTTTTTTGAAAGCAGCGCTACTGTTTTGGGAACCCATGAGCATCACACAGAACTCACTATTCCACAGTAAATAGAAATTTAATTGCTTTCATCTTCATTATATGGATTTTTATGTGCAGCTAAAAACAATTTGAAAAATGTAATAAAATTACACTAAATGTTTACTTGGAACAGAGTTTTTTTTTTTCTCCAGCTAATTTAAGAATCTTTTTTATTGAAAGTTTCCTGATGAGAAATAGAAATCAATTCCATTCATTTCTCACCAAAAACGACATTTAAATGATTAGAAAAAAATGAGCAGTTCCAAGTGATGGTCAATGGGTGAATTGTGTCCTACTGAAGAACGTTATTACTTAATACCCTCATGCCCTTTATTGTGATATGAGTTGAGTCTGATGTCTGGCTGGAAACTGACAGCAATAGAATTTTGATAGAAGTTCATCCATCCTTTCAGACTCTGGAATTCATAATATACCTTTTGTCTAAGTTGTGTAATGTTTATTTGTGAAGTCCATTCATAAATCTTAGATTTTAATTGGTTGTTGCTTTTATTGAGTAGATTTATATAAGTGTAATTCTACTAAATTAGATACCACTATTTAAGAATAGTGATGATATATTTTTCCATCCTGGAAAATACATTTTAAATCATTTTAACTCATTATAAACATTTGGATAGTGGTTTTTAGAGAGCGCTCATAAATAATTTTTTTTTAAAAAGCAATAGTAGTGGGCAGTGTTTGAACATAGGGTAATAATTCATACCAATTATATTGCTGAACATAAGGTTGAAGCCTCAATAATATATCCTAATTCATACCTTATGGTCTGATGGCAATTAAAATACCACCATTAAATATTTTGCAAACACACATAAAAGCTGAAATCTTGCTTATATGGAATAACATTCAGTGCTTTATCACCCAGAATAGTACCTCTTTATTTTCGTGACAAAGTATAATCATTAGAGAGCCATTCTGAGAGTAACTTTAATCCACACAAGGCTTGGACTTCGTATTATTGTGACTATTAATACTATTACTACTGTCATGGCTACTGATGTTTTTGAGCCTCTGCTGATTTTCATATCATGTAATTAGAACAGGCACAGTCAGATGGTCCTCATGTAGTGACCAACAACAGACAGCTGCAATCTCTTTCCACAGCAGAGAAACCAGACAAACACAAAAGAGCTTACTTACTGATTAAGGAGATTGTGTTTGAAGGGTCTGTCTACACTGATTTAGAAGATCGTGTTTAAAGAACCTATCTACAAGTGGTTTGGCTTCTAGTGTCTGAAGGTCAACAAACCTTAAATGAGGCAGAGGGACTACTGAGAGGTTAAATATTTCATGTTCATGATGCTCATAGTAATCTAGTAGGTGACTGTAAGGTTTACGTAACAACAACACAGGCCCCAGTGCTTCGACTTGGGTTAATAGGGAGTTGTGTGGTTTGGATACACATGTGGGTTGTGACTTCCTTACTTCATGTAAGGTCTCCCTGCAGTGGTCACGCATCGTCGTTTCAGATATATTTTGATACAGTAAGTTGGCAATTTCTGTGTATCAAATTAAAATGACACGGACATTGGAATCATAAAGATGAGAGTTTATATTCTGATGGGCTACTTAAAGCTGTAAGTTTCAATTTCAGTATCAATACAAAAATGATAAAAATTACCTTGCAGGCATATGTCAGTGCTGTGGACTGAATTATGTCCTCTCAGAATTCCGATGTTGAAACCCTGATCCCCAGTATGATGGAATTTGGAGGCAGGGTCTTTGGGATATGATTAGGTCATGAGTCGTTGTGATGGAATTCACGCCCTTGTAAGAAGAGACACCAGAGAGGGTGCTTCCTCCCCTTCCTCTCTGAACACGCGAGGGTACAATGAGAAGATGGCCATCTGCAATCCAGGAAGCAGGCCCTCACCAGACAGGGGATCTGCGGAAACTTTAAGCTTGGACTTCCCAGGCTTCAGAACTGTGGGAATATATGCTTGTTGTTGAAGCTGCCCTGCCGATGGCAATTTCTTACAGCAGCCCTAACCAAAATAGCCAGTTTAGAAATCGTACGGGCTGAGCCCCTCACACAGTCACCACAACGCTCAGGGAACATTTAAAGCAAGTTCTTGGAATGTGCAATGCTTGAGCAGTTTACTTTCCATCCGGCCTGAATATACTGTGGGGAGGAGAATGCAATTCAAAGTTTGCATTCAGCCAAGACCATTAAGTGCCTACTGTTTCCATAGCACGGCCCAAGAAGTCATGTATCAAGGGAAAGTCGGCTTCTTCCATTGCTTCTTGGCTGGGGTTGGAAGTCAGAAGGGACAAAGGTGAGAGAGAAATAGCCAGGGAGTGGGGCTCGGCTGTCATCAGGCTGGAGGTCAGGCAGAACACTTCCTGATCGTCGTTGGGTGGCTGCAGTCACTCCATATTGACCATGTGCTTTTATTTGCTGTGTTCCGATGCTTTGGCATCTGGGGCCCTGCTGACCTTGGAGGAACTGCCCTTCCCAGGGTTAGCCATGTCCAAAAGATAGTGATGACTCACCCCAGAACATGATTTTCAAAGACAAGGCAATCCATCTAGAGTCCACATCCCTAGTAAGTCTCCCCTGTGGGTTCTCATAGGGCTGTCATTCCAGGCCACTCTCTGCCCACCCTCATCACCTCAAGGCCAGGTCCCAGACAGGCAGGGGTGGCTCCCGCACCCCAGAACCCACCGACATTTCTCAAAGCAGCCAGTTCTATGCCTGCTTTGTCTTTTCCCAGTGTTGTGCAGACTAAAATAAAGGGCTCCCCCATGCCCTCTGCTTCCTGGCTGACCTTGGTGTGGCCCTCTGATGGTACTATGTGCCCCCTTCTCTGGGATTTCTGGGGATAACAAGCCGTCTTTTCAATGGGACTCCCTTCTGGGCCTGTTGGTCTCACCATACCAGAATCATCATAAAGCCTGTATTGTAAAACTCATCATTGGTGTCTAAAGTTTGCACAATGCTATGGCCCCCCACATTAAGAAAGTCTGGGTGAGATCACTTCATTGTCCCTACTTCTCTGACCAGAAAACACAAGACTTAATGGGAGACAATAATAACAACAACAAAAGCAATAGAAGAACACAGTTGTACCTCTTTATTGGCACAGTAACTTTTCAAAGGCTGGTATGAATAAAAAGTTCCAAGTAGCAAGACAAGGTGGTCTGGAGCCACTGCTCAGAACTTCCCACAGCCGACGAAAGCACATCAATGAACAAGGCCTTGCATTATGGGAGGGTTGAGGATATACAGCGAGGGAATCATGCAGTGGAAGTCCTGGGGGACGAGCGTTGTGTGATGCAGTCCCTACTGCTCAAAACAGTACATGGCAGCGTGCTCATTTGTCCTGTGTAGACCTTTGAATGAATATGACCATTTTACACCACCAGCTATGGATTTGAAGCCATACGTGTTTAACCAAGTGCCACGTGATTTCCTGTGATTTATGCTGAAGTCGGGAGGTGACTGAACTAAAGGGTGCACAATCCACTTATCCAGAAATACAAGGCATAGGAAAGAACAGCCTCCTCATCCATGGGTAACACCCAAAACATGGGACTCAATTCATAGTTTTGCAAGGGGTGACACTGGCGAAGCTAAAACAACAATGTAGTTTCAAGATTTTAGGGGCGTTAGGTTAAAAAAAAGGACTGTGGAGGAAAAAAAATAATCTAGAAATTATTTTTTAAAATCTGTATTTTGAAGAAAGGAAGCACCACCAATTGCATAAAGTTATAAAATTACAGTAATAAACACGTAAATAATTATCAGGTTTATAATACCAATAAAACACAAATACCTACAAAGAAATAAAATATATGTCCCGTATACTGTATATAATAAAACCATTGGAAGTACGATAAACAGACTGTTGAACTGTAGAAAAACAACTGTACATGTGCATGAATTGCTCCTTTCCTCCGCTACTCTCCCTCTCTGGCCATGTCCACACTTTTCCCAGCCTCTCTCTCGCTACCTAGGGGTAGCACAGAGCCATAAATGAGGAGCCTGAAAATCAGAGTGTATCACCACGAGATGGATAAGAAAGAACACAGACGCGCGCGCGCGCGCACACACACACACACACACACACACACACACACACGGGATCTCGTATATTTAGTGTCTGTGTCCTGTGCTTTTTTTGTCTAAATGCGTGGAGAGAAGACCCAGCATGTGTCAGAAGGCAGCCTTCTGTTGTTGTAGCCTGGAATCAGTAGGTAGCTCTATTTTGTGAGTTTGCAGTTCAGGCTGCATCAAATGGTGGTGTCCCAGAGCTCAGACGGCAGCCTGTTGCAGGAGGCCCCTTCCGGCTTCTTCAGAAGACTGGGCTTCTTACAAGGTGGTGGGGGAGGCACCCTGGGCTCAGCGTGGTGCAGGATCTGCTGCCAGTCTTGTCCTTCCTCACAGAGCTTTCTCCTCCAGTCCAAGAGTTCCTGCAGGGCCACACTTTCATTCTCTGAGAGCCTCAGCTGATGGATTACCTGTGGGAGGAAGAGGGGGAGAAAAAAACAGGTAGCACCAAATGAGTATGAAGTGTCATAGCAACACCTGGATACAAAGGGGCAGGGCTGGTGCTGAAAGAGGCAGCCTCTTTCCTCAGTCTCCATGCACTGCTGCCTCTGGAAACAGCACTGGGCTAGGGAGGCTATGAATTGCTGAGTTAAGGCAACGACTGCAACAAAACACTGGGAACTAGGTAGAGTGTTAATGTGTGCTGCACCTCCAGAGGCTGCAAGAAAGAATCAAATGTCTGGTTGACCTATGCTCTCGATTATTGTGTACATTCTTATGGCAACTTGTACTTTCTCTTCATTTAATTTCTATCCATAATAGATGTTCTCCCATTAACAGAGCTTCCTTAAGCTTCCCTCCATCCTCAGAGCTGCTCCTCCATCTGTCCACATAGTTAATAGTCAAACATGACCTCACTTTTGACCATAAGGCATGGACCCAAAGATGGAACCCTACTCATGGGGGCCCATACATAGACAATACAGAATCACACCACACTCATGCAGAAAATGTTTTCAAGCGTTAGGTGTTACAAAAGGCAGTCAGTAAAATATCCAGTGAGCTCATTCAAGGCAGGCTAGCTGTGCTTGAGAATATTTGAAGCCTCTTTGGGGTATCTACCTGCCTGCTCTATTTGGTGGCAGTGAGGCAAAGCAATGAGCTAAATTAGCAACTGTGTACTCTCTCAGACTCTGAGCCCTCAAAGATGAGAACATTATGGGCCTTTGCAGGAAGGCATCAAAACATGTAACTGTATTGGCTACATCATCTTGCATCACTATGGCCCCTGAAGAGAGACACCCTGCAGACCAAGCTTACCCCGACTTCAGCTAGGGCACAAGACAAGCTGGCTGTGTAGCTGTGGTCACTCTTCTTCTGCCAGCTGCCAGGAGTCTGTAGCAGCTGGACATTGCAGATATCAATGTTTCTGGCAATTCTAAGGAAATATACTGTTTTTTTTTTTTTTTTTGTTTTTTTTTTTTTTTTTTTTAATGAGATTCTGGAAATCCAAATGGGAATACTGGGGAGAATTCGGAGGAAATGAGATGACTCATCCTACCTCCAAAGCACCAACTACTTTATTCCAGCACTTCTTCTATCTCATCACAACCCTCTCCACTAAAATGAGAGAACATAAAACGGAACACAAGTGGTTATGCACTTGTGTAGAAAACAGTCACTTGAAAGCAGCAAAGGGAGTGAGTGTTCCAGACCCAATTCTAACACCAACACCTGAGCCTACTGTTTCCCCAAGAAAGAGGATTTTAAAGGCTGGGATCAAGGAGGCGATGTTTACAGCATGAAGGTCAAACCCATATTCTGAGTCTGTAACTAGAGTTCTGGAGCTGGTTATTAGTAAAAGAGCCTCCCCAATTGAACTGACAGACAACCAGAGGAAAGAAGAGCTTCAGTGTAGAAAAGAGGACTATGGTTACTCAGTGCCTAAAGCAATTTCTAGACATAACAGAGAGTGAGTTGCAGAGCAGAGTGGGCCCCTTATAAGGATTTTTTTTTTTTAAGTCTTTAGGGCTGCATCAGAATGACTTGGAAATGAGAAATTCTGTTGGGCAGATTGCTTCTACTCTCAGCGGAGGGAGCCAAGACAGGTGGTGGGAGCTAGCATGAAATCAGGTTATTTAGTGAACACTTTGGCTACACATGTGCTAGGTGCTTTCCTAAGCACCTTCCAGGCATTAACTTGTCAGTTCTTAAGAGCCCTGTAAAGTGGGTACTCCTATTTTGCAGATGAGCAAACAGGAACAGGGCAGACAGGTAATCTGCCCAAAGCCACATGGAAAATGACAGATCCTGGCAGCCTGGCCCAAGAGTCCATGGGATGTGTTTCCATTTGTTGGCATCATCTATAATTTCTTTCAAAGTGGGCTAAGGACAGGAGTAGACAATTCTCAAAAGAAGATATGCTTTTAGCTGTGAGTCTGCTGTGCTTAACCCAACTATTGTGGTCTAGGATCTGATACAGGCTAAGGATCAGAGTGCCCTGTACCACGTTCCTCCTCCCTTCTTTTTCTGAATGGGACCACAGTCATCTCTCTCTGTTTGTCCAGGAGTGTGTGCCGGCTCCTCCGTCATCCTCCACCAGTGTGTGCTGTGCTGGTTACATTCCCTTCAGTCTCATTAGTGCGGACATGGAACAGTCATATTTATGTTCCTTGGCACACACTTAGCATACAGTAGTGATCTCTGAAAACAATGTCACCAGATTAGGAAACAACATTTAGCTGATGGAAGAATATCGCTACCATGTCAACTGGTTATTTTCCCCAAGCTTTCTTGAGATGCCATCTTTCCTAAATGACACAACTTCATATTTATTTAGGAAAAAAATGAGGAACGTCCACTTCCAGATAGCTGTAGCACGTTATTGTTCCCATTGTAAAAATTTCAAAAAGAGTCATTTTTCTAAAACATCAGAAAATTCTGACAAAAGGAGAGAATTCCAGATGGAGTGAAGCTTTTTGAGGTGAACTGATAATTACCAGCTGCTTTCCCCCGCCCCCCAGGGACATTTGCCAATTCTGAGCATTTCCCCAGATCCAGAGAGTTTTTACTGGAAGAAAGAGAAACCACATAATATTTTGGACTTGCATGGAACTAAAGAAACAAATTGGAAACTTGCAGATCCTCAAATGCATAGCCATCGTCCACAAGGGACACGCGTTTAGCTGTTCACCTGCATGGGTGATGGGCGTCCTAGGCCAAAGTTTATAAAAAGCAGAATGAAATCTCCTACAATGACAGAGGTGCTTCAGAAGTAGAACCTGGCAGGGGTGATGACGGCCTCCAGCATGTGGCCAGTCTCATCTTAAAACCTTTTCTGGATTTTGAAATTGTGTGGGGCACAAGATTCCAGAGCCAGGCTGGGAGCTCTGAAACACAAGGTTAGCTGCTGTTATCTTTCAGTGCTAAGGAACAAAGACCTGTCAATCAAAGGCACAGGAGGATTAAGCCTGAGGATTAGGAGAGAACCAGGGGTAGACTGATTCTCCAACATAGCCCAGCGAGGAACTACAGTAAGAGTGAAAGCTGATGTCTTCATGGAACACTGGAAGCCAGAAGCCAACACGTTCCTGGTTAAATTACTGAGAGAAAAAAAAAAAAAGTCAACATGAAATTCTACACTGAATGAAAAATACCCCTCAAAACTGAAGGTGATAAGATTGTTTTTTTTTCTTGTTAATTTGTTTGAGCTCCTTGTAGATTCTGAATATTTGTTCTTTGTCAGATGTATAGATTGTGAAGATTTTCTCCCACACTGTGGGTTGTCTGTTTATGCTGCTAACTGTTCCTTTTGCCATACAAAAGTTCTTTAGTTTAATTAAATCCCACCTATTTGTCTTTGTTTTTATGGTATGTGTTTTTGGGTTCTTGGTCATAAAGTCTTTGCCTAAGCCAATGTCTAGAAGAGTTTTTCCGATGTTATCTTTTAGAATTTTTATAATGTCAGGTCTTAGATTTAAGTCCTTGATCTATCTGGAGTTGATTTTTGAATAAGGTAAGAGATGAGGATCCAGTTTCATTCTCCTATATGTGGTTTGCCAGTTATCCCAGCACCGTTTGTTGAATAGGGTGTCCTTTCCCCACTTTATGTTTTTGTTTGCGTTGTTGAAGATAAGTGGGCTGTTAAGTATTTGGGTGTATTTCTGGGTTCTCTATTCTGTTCCATTGGTCTATCTGTCTGTTTTATACTACTACCATGTTGTTTGACTATGGCTTTATAGTATAGTTTGAAATCAGATAACGTGATGCCTCCAGATTTTTTCTTGTTGCTTTGTCTTGCTTTGGCTATGTGGGTTTTTGGTTCCATATGAATTTTAGGATTGCTTTTTCTAGTTCTGTGAAGAATGACAGTGGTATTTTGATAGGAATCACATTGAATTTGTCGATTGCTTTTGGCAGTATGCTCATTTTCACAATATTGATTCTACCCATCAAAGAGCATGGGATGTGTTTCCATTTTTCGCATCATCTATTAATTACTTTCAAAGTGGGCTAAGGACATGAGTAGACAACTCTCAAAAGAAGATTTACAAATGCCCAACAAACATTTGAAAAATGCTCCACATCACTAACGGTGAGGGAAACAAAGATACACAAATGCCCAACAAACATCTGAAAAAAATGCTCCACATCACTAATGGTGAGAGAAATGAAGATTTACAAATGCCCAACAAACATCTGGAAAAAATGCTCCACATCACTAATGGTGAGAGAAATGAAGATTTACAAATGCCCAACAAACATATGAAAAAATGCTCCACGTCCCCTATGGTGAGGGAAACGAAGATTTACAAATGCCCAACAAACATATGAAAAAATGTCCAGCATCACTAATGGTGAGGGAAATGTCAATCAAAACCACAATGTGGTACCACTTGACTCCCTCAAGAATGGCCAGTATCAAAAAATCAAAACATAATAAATGTTGGTGTAGATGCGGTGAAAAGGGAACTCTTCTACGCTGCTGGCGGGTACGTAAACCAGTAAAACCACTATGGAAAACAGCATGGAAATTCCATAAGGAGCTAAAAGTAGAATTACCATTTGACCCAGCAATCCCACTGCTGAGTATCTACCCAGAGGAAAATAAGTCATTATATGAAAAAAATACGTGCACATGCATGTTGATAGCAGCACAATTCACAATTGCAAAAATGTGGAGCCAGCCGAAATGCCCATCAATTAATGAGTGGATAAAGAAACTGTGGTATATGATGGTATATATGATACATGTATATACACACACGCCCCATATATGATCATATGTATGATCATATATATGATATATAGATATATATGGGGTGTGTGTGTGTATATATATGATGAATACTACTCTGCCATACAAAGTAATGAATTAATGGCATTTGCAGCACCTTGGATGGGATTGGAGACTATTGTTCTAAGTGAACTAACTCAGGAATGGGAAACCAAACATTGTATGTTCTCACTTACAAGTGGGAGCTAAGCTATGAGGCTGCAAAGGCACAAGAATGACAGAATGGACTTCGGGACTGAAAGGAAAGGGTTGAAGGGCATGATTGATAAAAGGCTACAAATCAGATTCAGTGTAGACTGCTTGGGTGATGGGTGCATCAAAATCTCACAAATCACTACTGAAGAACTTACTCGTGTAACCACATACCACCTGCTCACCAAAAACTGATGGAAATAAAAGACTTTTTTAAAAAAAGTGAAATAAAGATGTTTTTGGACAAAAGATAATGAGGGAATTTGTCATCAAACCTCTCACATTAACAGAAAGAAATAGGTAAGATTTTTTTTTTGGTAAAAGAAGATGATTCCAGATGGAAAAAAAAAAAGGAAATGTAAGAGGGAATTAACAACACTGGAATTAGTAAACCCATGGGTAAATATAAATTATATGCTTGGAATATCTTATAGACTTTAAATTACATGAATAACACAAGTGCCTGCCATCAATAACCACAAAACCTTGGTATTGGGATTAAGGAGCGTTTTGAGGTCTTACAGTTCTAGCAGTATTAGAAAAGTGGTCAAAGTGATCAAATCTGTTAGGAAGCAATGAGTCAAGGAGGCAGGTTTTCTCCTTTTGTGAAACTATTAAAAGAATAATATAATATTTAATCAAAGTTAATATAACAGTGAAATAATAGATATCCAATTAATCTAAAACTACGCATGAGCTGTAGAGAAAAGGATATAAAAATAGAGACTAATTCCTAGCAAGACAAAGTAAAGCATAAAAACTAGACAAACAAACAGAATCCAAATCTCTACCCAGCAGTTGGTGTTACTCTTCCATCTCCTTATGGCATATGCTGTATTTATCTCAATGCTAGTGTTTGATAGACCATACAACTCTGTGCTTACACCAAGCACAAAATACATCCACTCCAGATTTCCTCTAAATCCTAAGCTCTTTTCAGCAGTTTTGCATAGTGACCAAAAATACACTAGATGTGACCCTCTGCTTAACCTTCATAATAGGAATAGACTTAAAACTTTGAGTCACTCCGTAGAAGCATAGCAGCAGTGCCAATCTGCTGGCAGTGACTTTCAGCGGCTGCTCATCTGAATTAGGCTTGTCAGGAAGGATTTTGACAAAAAATGTCCCAAATCCCATGAATCATTGCTTCTCTTTTTGGAAAAAAATGCTCTCTTACCCTTTCAAAGCTTCTCAGTGTTTACTAAAAATATCTGAATTCCCAAGTACCTTGTAAAAGGTGAAACTTACGTACATAAACCTTTTGAAAGCCCTTTCTTAATGAGGGTATTGAGTCTTGAATAATGTAGTGAGTACAGGACACCATATTTGAATCAACAAACAAGAACTTTGCGTAGTTCTTTGATAAGCAAAAATTTGATGTTTGCAATAACCAATTATCATTCAGAATAAACCGCTTTATTGAGGGATTTCATGGAAATTTTCTTCTTTTCTATTACAGACATTCATAGCTATTGAGTAAAATCTACTAGGTAGATAAGAATTGCCAGGATGGCAGAAATAAGATGCTAACATCTTATATTATTTATCTTGATTTAAGATAAAACCAAATAATTTTCACAGGTTATGTTATAATGAAGGTTATAATTCTATGTAAGACTGTATGATAGGTCACTACCTTCAATTTAGCTGAGAGGGCATTTTAAAATTACCACCTGTGAGCCAAGAAATAGAAGATCAGAAGAGGAGGCCAGTACTCCTCAACAATATTTAATCTGCTTTATTTCTATTCAGTTATTCGATTCTGAAACACAAGAATTACTTTTCTCATAGAGACAAAGCTTTACAATTTTAGAATAACAAACAAATACAATCATGAATGCTATCTAAATGGCAGTCCGGTACTAGCAGCACAATTCACAATTGCAAAAATGTGGAGCCAGCCGAAATGCCCATCAATTAATGAGTGGATAAAGAAACTGTGGCATATGATGGTATATATGATACATGTATATACACACACGCCCCATATATGATCATATGTATGATCATATATATGATATATAGATATATATGGGGTGTGTGTGTGTATATATATGATGGAATACTACTCTGCCATACAAAGTAATGAATTAATGGCATTCGCAGCACCTTGGATGGGATTGGAGACTATTGTTCTAAGTGAACTAACTCAGGAATGGGAAACCAAACATTGTATGTTCTCACTTACAAGTGGGAGCTAAGCTATGAGGCTGCAAAGGCACAAGAATGACAGAATGGACTTTGGGACTGAAAGGAAAGGGTACTACATAAACAATACAAAGTATTTAAAATGTTCAATGCTGTAAAATCATGTAAATCAATGTTTATCCATTCTTTAAACCTGATGTCCTGTTGGTAACAACAAAAACACTCATGGCTTCCTTTACCCTTATTTGGTATTCACAGTAAATTAAATATTATCATTAAAAAAGCAATAGTGATTTTGTAACAAAAGCTTTAGTTTTGATACCATTTCTTTTTGGAAAGAGAAAAAATGCCTCTAGGGATTAAGGATGCTGCTGGCAGTGTGAGGTTGGAGTCAGCTGGCTTCACACCGAGTATAATTTATCCTGATTTGTTTGTACAATAGAAAGGATGCCATAGTGGTATCTTTTAACTTAAAGCTCATTTTCCATTGCTTTAAAAGATTTATTATCTTCACCCCATATCACCACTTCAGATAACGAGTCACTTATTTATTTTCTTTTCTGGAACTTTTTATAATGGTCTTTGTCCACAGAATCATTATCTTTTAGAACCAGAAGGCAAGTGTTATGACTGGGAAAGTACAAAGGGCTCCACACCCGCAAACCTTCGCGCTTGCCTTGTCCGCCTCTGCTCTAGGAGCTCCCTGCCTCATGAATGGGACAAATATGCTGCTTTTCAAGGGCTTTTAGACAAACAAAACACGTGTCTTAAAGTGTTACACATGGCACAGAGATGGGGCGGGGCAAAACGGCGGTGTATTTAAAAAAAAACCAAAAAACCTTTTTTATTAAACCATTTACTTGGGAAAGGGAGCTTTATGGAGGAAAGTCTGAGAAGGCTTCACAAGTTAATGAACCTTTGATCTGAATATTGAGAAATGAGATGGGCACCTAACCAGTTAGAAAAGGGGAGAAGAACAGGCAAGGAGAAGGGTTTCCAGTCTACAAGTGACAGCAATGACATTAAACTTCATTTTCTAACATGAAATGACAAACCCATGTGGAATTGGAGGATGGTTTTGAGCACAGTCAGTGTGGCTGAAAAACCTGGCCTCTGGAGCCGGAATGCCTGGGATGGAACCCAACTTTGCCATCTACTTGTGCGATGCTGAGCAAGCATTCACTGGCTTCCTCACCTGTAAAGTGGGACCACAAGAAATTACCTGCCTTGTAACAACTTGGTGTGGATTATATGAGTCACATATGCAGGTGTCTTAAAAGAAAGCCTCACAAAAGTAGCGAGTGCTGTTTAAGTATGAGCTGTAACGATTGTGCCATGGTCAGCTCCTTGACTCGAACGAAATCCCTAAACACTGCTGAATTATGACTATCCTGATGACTCAGTTAAATAATGCTAAATAAGTACACTTCTCATGATTTATGGCCTTTTATAAATATAACATAATTCATTCTTTTATTACTAAAAAGCAACCCAGAAACTACTGAGCAACACATTAGATTTAAAACATAACTATGATTTATATATGACTCAAAACTAAAGAAAGTTATACAGGAAGAAAATTAGAAAACACTTACAGCTTTTTTGAATTTTAGGGATACAATAAAAAGAGTATAAAGAGATTTTAGTGACTTATTTAAACAGTTGTTAAATGCAATGCTTCTGAAGTGAGGGTTTGTATTTTCAGGAGTCCTCAAATTCCTTCAACAATTTAAAATTTATTTGCATTTATATACTCAAGATATCTTATTATTATTATTATTATTATACTTTGAGTTCTAGGGTACATGTGCATAACGTGCAGGTTTGTTACATATGTATACTTGAGCCATGTTGGTGTGCTGCACCCATCAACTCATCAGCACCCATCAATTCGTCATTTATATCACGTATAACTCCCAATGCAATCCCTCCCCGCTCCCCCCCATGATAGGCCCTGATGTGTGATGTTCCCCTTCCCGAGTCCAAGTGTTGTCATTGTTCAGTTCCCACCTATGAGTGAGAACATGCGGTGTTTGGTTTTCTGTTCTTGTGTTAGTTTGCTAAGAATGATGGTTTCCAGCTGCATCCATGTCCCTACAAAGGATGCAAACTCATCCTTTTTTATGGCTGCATAATATTCCATGGTGTATATGTGCCACATTTTCTTAATCCAGTCTGTCACAGATGGACATTTGGGTTGATTCCAAGACTTTGCTATTGTGAATAGTGCCGCAATAAACATACGTGTGCATGTGTCTTTATAGCAGCATGATTTATAATCCTTTGGGTATATACCCAGGAGTGGGATGGCTGGGTCATATGGTACATCTAGATCTAGATCCTTGAGGAATCGCCATACTGTTTTCCATAATGGTTGAACTAGTTTACAATCCCACCAACAGTGTAAAAGTGTTCGTATTTCTCCACATCCTCTCCAACACCTGTTGTTTCCTGATTTTTTAATGATTGCCATTCTAACTGGTGTGAGATGGTATCTCATTGTGGTTTTGATTTGCATTTCTCTGATGGTCAGTGATGATGAGCATTTTTTCATGTGTCTGTTGGCTGTATGAATGTCTTCTTTTGAGAAATATCTGTTCATATCCTTTGCCCACTTTTTGATGGGGTTGCTTGTTTTTTCTTGTAAATTTGTTTGAGTTCTGTGTAGATTCTGGATATTAGCCCTTTGTCAGATGAGTAGATTGCAAAAATTTTCTCCCATTCTGTAGGTTGCCTATTCACTCTGATGGTAGTTTCTTTTGCTGTGCAGAAGCTCTTTAGTTTAATGAGATCCCATTTGTCAATTTTGGCTTTTGCTGCCGTTGCTTTTGGTGTTTTAGACATGAAGTCCTTGCCCATGCCTATGTCCTGAATGGTACCACCTAGGTTTTCTTCTAGGGTTTTTATGGTATTAGGTCTAACATTTAAGTCTCTAATCCATCTTGAATTAATTTTCGTATAAGGAGTAAGGAAAGGATCCAGTTTCAGCTTTCTACTTATGGCTAGCCAATTTTCCCAGCACCATTTATTAAATAGGGAATCCTTTCCCCATTTCTTGTTTCTCTCAGGTTTGTCAAAGATCAGATGGCTGTAGATGTGTGGTATTATTTCTGAGGACTCTGTTCTGTTCCATTGGTCTATATCTCTGTTTTGGGACCAGTACCATGCTGTTTTGGTTACTGTAGCCTTGTAGTATAGTTTGAAGTCAGGTAGCGTGATGCCTCCAGCTTTGTTCTTATGACTTAGGATTGTCTTGGCAATGCGGGCTCTTTTTTGGTTCCATATGAACTTTAAAGCCATTTTTTCCAATTCTGTGAAGAAACTCATTGGTAGCTTGATGGGAATGGCATTGAATCTATAAATAACTCTGGGCAGTATGGCCATTTTCACGATATTGATTCTTCCTATCCATGAGCATGGTATGTTCTTCCATTTGTTTGTGTCCTCTTTTATTTCACTGAGCAGTGGTTTGTAGTTCTCCTTGAAGAGGTCCTTTACATCCCTTGTAAGTTGGATTCCTAGGTATTTTATTCTCTCTGAAGCAATTGTGAATGGAAGTTCATTCATGATTTGGCTCTGTTTGTCTGTTACTGGTGTATAAGAATGCTTGTGATTTTTGCACATTAATTTTGTATCCTGAGACTTTGCTGAAGTTGCTTATCAGCTTAAGGAGATTTTGGGCTGAGACAATGGGGTTTTCTAAATATACAATCATGTCATCTGCAAACAGGGACAATTTGACTTCTTCTTTTCCTAACTGGATACCCTTGATTTCTTTCTCTGGCCTGATTGCCCTAGCCAGAACTTCCAACACTATGTTGAATAGGAGTGGTGAGAGAGGGCATCCCTGTCTTGTGCCAGTTTTCAAAGGGAATTTTTCCAGTTTTTGCCCATTCAGTATGATATTGGCTGTGGGTTTGTCATAAATAGCTCTTATTATTTTGAGGTACGTTCCATCAATACCGAATTTATTGAGCGTTTTTAGCATGAAGGGCTGTTGAATTTTGTCAAAAGACTTTTCTGCATCTATAGAGATAATCATGTGGTTCTTGTCTTTGGTTCTGTTTATATGCTGTATTACATTTATTGATTTGCGAATGTTGAACCAGCATTGCATCCCAGGGATGAAGCCCACTTGATCATCGTGGATAAGCTTTTTGATGTGCTGCTGAATCCGGTTTGCCAGTATTTTATTGAGGATTTTTGCATCGATGTTCATCAGGGATATTGGTCTAAAATTCTCTTTTTTTGTTGTGTCTCTGCCAGGCTTCGGTATCAGGATGATGTTGGCCTCATAAAATGAGTTAGGGAGTATTCCCTCTTTTTCTATTGATTGGAATAGTTTCAGAAGGAATGGTACCAGCTCCTCTTTGTACCTCTGGTAGAATTCAGCTGTGAATCCATCTGATCCTGGACTTTTTTTGGTTGGTAGGCTATTAATTATTGCCTCAATTTCAGAGTCTGCTATTGGTCTATTCAGGGATTCAACTTCTTCCTGGTTTAGTCTTGGAAGAGTGTAAGTGTCCAGGAAATTATCCATTTCTTCTAGATTTTCTAGTTTATTTGCCTGGAGGTGTTTATAGTATTCTCTGATGGTAGTTTGTATTTCTGTGGGGTCGGTGGTGATATCCCCTTTATCATTTTTAATTGCATCTATTTGATTCTTCTCTCTTTTCTTCTTTATTAGTCTTGCTAGCGGTCTGTCAATTTTGTTGATCTTTTCAAAAAACCAACTCCTGGATTCATTGATTTTTTGGAGGGT
The DNA here is from genome assembly GCF_002776525.5 of Piliocolobus tephrosceles. Lineage (NCBI taxonomy): Eukaryota > Metazoa > Chordata > Mammalia > Primates > Cercopithecidae > Piliocolobus > Piliocolobus tephrosceles. The sequence continues at coordinate 4,697,725 of NC_045455.1, forward strand.
TTTTTGTGTCTCTATCTCCTTCAGTTCTGCTCTGATCTTAGTTATTTCTTGCCTTCTGCTAGCTTTTGAATGTGTTTGCTCTTGCTTCTCCAGTTCTTTTAATTGTGATGTTAGAGTGTCCATTTTAGATCTTTCCAGCTTTCTCTTGTTGGCATTTAGTGCTATAAATTTCCCTCTACACACTGCTTTAAATGTGTCCCAGAGATTCTGGTATGTTGTATCTTTGTTCTCATTGGTTTCAAAGAACATCTTTATTTCTGCCTTCATTTCGTTATGTACCCAGTAGTCATTCAGGAGCAGGTTGTTCAGTTTCCGTGTAGTTGAGCGGTTTTGATTGAGTTTCTTAGTCCTGAGTTCTAGTTTGATTGCACTGTGGTGTGAGAGACAGTTTGTTATAATTTCTGTTCTTTTACATTTGCTGAGGAGTGCTTTACTTCCAATTATGTGGTCAATTTTGGAATAAGTGTGATGTGGTGCTGAGAAGAATGTATATTCTGTTGATTTGGGGTGGAGAGTTCTGTAGATGTCTATTAGGTCTGCTTGCTGCAGAGATGAGTTCAATTCCTGGATATCCTTGTTAACTTTCTGTCTCATTGATCAGTCTAATGTTGACAGTGGGGTGTTGAAGTCTCCCATTATTATTGTATGGGAGTCTAAGTCGCTTTGTAAGTCTCTGAGGACTTGCTTTATGAATCTGGGTGCTCCTGTATTGGGTGCATATATATTTAGGATAGTTAGGTCTTCCTGTTGAATTGATCCCTTTCCCATTATGTAATGGCCTTCTTTGTCTCTTTTGATCTTTGATGGTTTAAAGTCTGTTTTATCAGAGACTAGTATTGCAATCCCTGCCTTTTTATTGTTGTCCATTTGCTTGGTAGATCTTCCTCCATCCCTTTATTTTGAGCCTATGTATGTCTCTGCATGTGAGATGGGTCTTGAGTCTTTATCCAGTTTGCCAGTCTGTGTCTTTTAATTGGAGCATTTAGTCCATTTACATTTAAAGTTAATATTGTTATGTGTGAACTTGATCCTGCAATTATGATATTAACTGGTTATTTTGCTCGTTAGTTGTTGCAGTTTCTTCCTAGCCTCGATGGTCTTTACATTTTGGCATGTTTTTGCAATGGCTGGTACCGGTTGTTCCTTTCCATGTTTAGTGCTTCCTTCAGGGTCTCTTGTAAGCATTTGCTTATCTGTAAAGCATTTTATTTCTCCTTCACTGATGAAACTTAGTTTGGCTGGATATGAAATTCTGGGTTTAAAATTCTTTTCTTTAAGAATGTTGAATATTGGCCCCCACTCTCTTCTGGCTTGGAGAGTTTCTGCTGAGAGATCTGCTGTTAGTCTGATGGGCTTCCCTTTGTGGTAACCCGACCTTTCTCTCTGGCTGCCCTTAATATTTTTTCCTTCATTTCAACTTTGGTGAATCTGGCAATTATGTGTCTTAGAGTTGCTCTTCTGGAGGAGTATCTTTGTGGCGTTCTCTGTATTTCCTGAATTTGAATGTTGGCCTGCCCTACTAGGTTGGGGAAGTTCTCCTGGATGATATCCTGAAGAGTGTTTTCCAACTTGGTTCCATTTTCCCCCTCACTTTCAGGCACCCCAATCAGACGTAGATTTGGTCTTTTTACATAATCCCATACTTCTTGCAGGCTTTGTTCATTTCTTTTTCTTCTTTTTTCTTTTGGTTTCTCTTCTCGCTTCATTTCATTCATTTGATCCTCAATCGCTGATACTCTTTCTTCCAGCTGATCAAGTCGGTTACTGAAGCTTGTGGATTTGTCACGTATTTCTCGTGTCATGGTTTTCATCTCTGTCATTTCATTTGTGACCTTCTCTGCATTAATTATTCTAGCTATTAATTCTTCCACTCTTTTTTCAAGATTTTTAGTTTCTTTGCGCTGGGTACGTAATTCCTCCTTTAGCTCTGAGAAGTTTGATGGACTGAAGCCTTCTTCTCTCATCTCGTCAGAGTCATTCTCTGACCAGCTTTGATCCGTTGCTGGCGATGAGCTGTGCTCCTTTGCAGGGGGAGATGTGCTCTTATTTTTTGAATTTCCAGCTTTTCTCCCCTGTTTCTTCCCCATCTTTGTGGTTTTATCTGCTTCTGGTCTTTGATGATGGTGACGTACTGATGGGGTTTTGGTATAGGTGTTCTTCCTGTTTGATAGTTTTCCTTCTAATAGTCAGGACTCTCAGCTGTAGGTCTGTTGGAGATTGCTTGAGGTCCACTCCAGACCCTGTTTGCCTGGCTATCAGCAGCAGAGGTTGCAGAAGATAGAATATTGCTGAACAGCGAGTGTACCTGTCTGATTCTTACTCTGGAAGCTTCCTCTCAGGGGTGTACTTCATCCTGCGAGGTGTGGGGTGTCAGACTGCCCGTAGTGGGGGATGTCTCCCAGTTAGGCTACTCAGGGGTCAGGGACCCACTTGAGCAGGCAGTCTGTCCCTTCTCAGATCTCAGCCTCCATGTTGGGAGATCCACTGCTGTCTTCAAAGCTGTCAGACAGAGTCGTTCGGGTCTGCACAGGCCTCTGCTGCTTCCCCTGTTGTTTTTTTAGCTGTGCCCTGTCCCCAGAGGTGGAGTCTACAGAGACAGGCAGGTTTCCTTGAGCTGCTGTGAGCTCCACCCAGTTCGAGCTTCCCAGTGGCTTTGTTTACCTACTTAAGCCTCAGCAATGGCGGGCGCCCCTCCCCCAGCCTCGCTACTGCCTTGGGGTTAGATCGCAGACTGCTGTGCTAGCAATGAGGGAGGCTCCGTGGTCGTGGGATCCTCCTGGCCAGGTGTGGGTATAGTCTCCTGGTGTGCCCGTTTCCTTAAAGCGCAGTATTGGGGTGGGAATTACCTGATTTTCCAGGTGTTGTGTGTCTCAGTTCCCCTGGCTAGGAGAAGGGATTCCCTTCCCCCTTGCGCTTCCCAGGTGAGGCAATGCCTCGCCCTGCTTCAGCTCTTGCTGGTCGGGCTGCAGCAGCTGACCAGCACTGATTGTCTGGCACTCCCCAGTGAGATGACCCCAGTACCTCCGTTGAAAATGCAGAAATCACCGGTCTTTTGTGTCGCTCACGCCAGGAGTTGGAGACTGGAGCTGTTCCTATTCGGCCATCTTGCTCCGCCCTCTCAAGATATCTTTTTAAAGTAATTGTGGTTTGTATCATCTTGAATATCTATATTTTCAGCTAGTACTCAATGAGATTTTTTCTGTCTTTGTATTTTATTTACAAGTAGGATGACAGAAATAATATTATTTATACTGTTGTAGGTTAATGAGAAAAGAGTAGATGGATTTAATATGCAATACATTTTCTTTTTCTTGCAAGAAAAGCTATGTGATATTTCAAAGTAGGGTAAGTTCAAAAGCTGGCTGTCAGTTCAAATAGAAATAGTGGTAGGGGCTTGGTTAGCCAGTGGCATAAGGTGGGAAAAATGCACAAAGCTGGATGCAACTTGATGAATAGAATAGTCAGCACACATGCTTCCAACCGTCATGTCATTTCAGCTAAACAAAATCTCATGCCTAACATCAATGTTGTGAATTTTACTTTTATTTTGCTTTTGTAGACTTTTATTCTACTCAAGTGGTAAATTTGCTTTGGTTTTATAGCTGAAATGAAAGCTCAAAGAATTAAGAGATTGTTTGTAACCCTGTATGTCTATACATGTAATTAACATTGTAAAATAATTTAAGAAACTTTAAGGGTCACGGGGATTTTTTTTCTTTCATTTCAAAAGTATCATGTGTATTACAAGAGTTGGAGTAATGTTGATCTATTGCATGTGGGTAGAATTAGTTACTGCTTTTACAAGACTGTGGTGTCCTTGGAGCCTAAAGTGAGTAAATTAATCTCTACCCAGCACAAAGTATCCAGTGTCCTTGCTTAGGGAATTTAAATGGAGTAAGGGTATGAATGCATGGCCCACGTTTGAGAGAAGGGATAAACATTATCACACAGTATTAAATGTGTGGGTCCATTTAAAAAAATCTTGGGGGTAAATGGGCAACTCAGCTCCATCAAGTCCAGGAAATAGAACATAAGAGAGTGCCTTCAAGCAATGCCAGGCTTCCCCTGAACGCATTCTTACTCGTGGGTTGTATTTCACATTCACAGATTCAGCGAAGGGTTTTTCAAACACTAGAAAGCTCTGGGAACTTATTAAAAATGCTCAGCTGCTCTGAAATCACATAGGGTGTGGGTGGTCCCATGCCCGTTTCTTGCTGTGAATTCAACATGCCTAAATAGATCTGAATGGCTAGTGGGTGGAGCCACTGAAGGAGAGGGGGACAGTCACGACAGACTTCTGGTGGCTGAAGAACGCAGTGCCTTAGGGTTAAGCGATCAAATAAACTTAAACTGTCCAAAATTATTGTTTTCGGATGGCATGGAAAAGATCATGCTGTTCTATAACAGGTACAAAACCCAGGCATTTAGAAAAGTGCACAGGCTCTCTGACAGTTTAATGTCTCTGGAAACAAAATTGTTTGTTTGGTGAATAAGCTGATAAGACACTTGCTAGTTATTCTGTAATTTTTATTTTTAAAGTTGACATTCAAAAGAGAGCTGAAAGCTTCGAAGTTTGGGGGCCACTTGCAGTTCTGTAATGAGACAGGAAAGTCACAGTTTATAGGGAGCTAGGAAAATCTGACGTCCAAAGCAATTGACAAAGGGATCCATTCCACAAACATTGGTGGCCAAGGCACTATCACTGGAGCACTTAGGGTGAGGCCAGCATTTCTCATAAACAAGCTCCTGTCAGTTTAGAACACCTAAAATGTGGCCTGGGTTAAACCTCTAACACCCCTATGTTCTCCTTTCTGCTCTTAAGAAAGGATTATGTAAGGTAAAAGCTAAGTCATTTACATTCAATAAATGTCTCTGCCTCCGAACACCAGGAAAGCATTTCAAGCTCCTGGAATGTGCAAAGAGATACATAAAAGTTCATGGTCCAGACCCATTTCCCTATGGGTTGGGATACTCACCCTCAAACAAATTCCCTTCCATTCATTACATTTTCAACAAGAAGATTCCTTCATCGCAATGGTAATTCTTAGAAAATTACAATGCTACTCAAGATACTGGTGATTACTAACTCAACAACCCAGTACGGGGCTTTAAAAAATGATTTTACTCTGTTATTGAGAAAACCTTGGTGATTTGAAATTTAGACATTCAAGACATGAATCTGCTTTCCATTTCGGTACTTGTACTGTAAAGTATCTTGTGTCTTCCAACACCCAGGAGATATCAATGAGATAAGAAGACAGAGTTTGATCAAGTGATGTAAAAACAGAGGTTATGCCAGTGTTTTCTCTAAAGTGAGACACTTGTAATTAGTTCATTTATTATCAGGCGTTACAAAACACTAAATCTCTCACAACCTGGACAAATACAACGTGATCTAAAGGCTTAATGAGGTTTATAGCTTATTTATATATTTAATAATTTTCAATAATTTCCTATTGGGCAATTATGAGGTCTAGGGCATGAACTAATTAAACATACGCTATAAAATGTCTTTACTTTCTATGGATATGCATTCCTGTGGATCGTATTAATAAATGTAAATTAATAATTTGCTGCTGATTTTTAACTTAAGTCTTTCCCTTCAAGGATAAAAATAGTCTTTGTTAAATAATTCATATGTAAAATCATGTTGCTGTTCATTTGTCACAGAATTGATTTTTCTATTGACTATTCACCCAAAGGTGAAAAGAGGCATTTACTGACATTTATGGAAATTAAAAGAAGGAAATGTCTTGGCTGACTGAATAGTGAATATTAGTGTTTCAAATGCAAATCCCATTTCTACTTGGTGCTAACAAGATGTAGAAGAATAAAAAATGTTCAAAAAAGAAATTTTAAAAAAACAGTCTGTAAAACCAAAGTCTACTTAAATAAATCCTAAAGATATAGCATAAAGTATGATTTTTAAAAAGTCTTTGATTAAAAGCTTACATATATCTACACTTCTAAAATACCAAGAAAAATATCTGCCAGTCAAAACAGCACTTGTGGTTTTTTAAAAGAGTTGGTCCTTCCTAATTCAGAAATGTTCATTTATATAGCAATACAATTAAATTCATTCTTGGAATTTTGTTTCCTTTGTTGCTTAAGGTTTAAACAAAGGGGAAAATATCCTTTAAAACTCAGTTTTATTGGAAACAAGAGGAGCTATATCTGGACAATAGAGGGAGAGGGAAGCAAGAGAGAGGATTTGCAATTTTTTACCTTATCCGGATGCTTTAATTTCCTAAAAAACATCAACGACTATTCTTTACTTTGATAATAAATAACATTATATTGGAACACACTTAGTATAATTTAAATACAATTTTTTTTTTTTTTTTGCATTTGGCAACTGATTTTAACCTCTCCACACATAGTTATGAGTAAAAATGGACTCCGATGAGAGAACGTATGTTTTCTCATACCAACTGCAAGTTATAAAATAGAAACTTAAAATTTTACTACAAATCATGCAATATAATTAATTTGTGACATTTAGGACAAGGATTTTGTATGAACTCTGTTCTCTTGCCACTTTCTTTAGGGAGAAAAAAAAATCTGTCTATATAATTTGCTTGCTCAAAAATCTTTAATGCCACTGCTTTCCCTTAGCCTAAAGAAAGAATCAAGCCCATATGCTTTGAGAAAGTTCTGTATTTTCTGGCCACACTGAATTATTCTAGCCTCGTCACCATCCATTCTGACACAGTCTGTATATTTCAACCCAACCAGATATATGTGGAACACCCTAGAATTCTATTTTTCTTCCCTACAATCGTCCTGGTTTGTATATCCGAATTAAAATTCCCTGCCTGATAGATGCCTCCTCAAAGTTTCTAAGGCCCATCTCTAGTATCATCTTCAGGATATTATTTCATACCCTTAAAGCACTTTCAAACGTTAGTACTCTAGTAGACACTCACAACCATGTGAAATATGCAGGTTCAATATCATTAGCCTCATTTCACAGATGCAGAAAGTCACCTTTCAAGCCTAAAGTCCCTTGGCTAGAAAGTGGTAGAGTCAAAATGCCATTTCAGGTACAACTGAGTTTAGTCAACTTTTATACGTATTAATTACATTGCCTTCCAAAAAAGTTTTACCCGTCAATCAATTAATAAATGAGCTTCAAAGCTTTATGAAGATGCAAGGAACTGTGGTGGGTTCTATAGGACTAAGCCAGATCCACACTACCTGACCACCTCCATCAAGGGGCTTTCGTTCAACTTGAGCAACAAGACATAAATGCATAAAAATTATATGAATAAAGATGTTTAGATAAGATATAAGTACAAAAATTTCACAAGGCAGGATAGCATTAACTGATTAACAACTCCTGCATGTGATTACTGCTGTTGGAATACAGAGGAGAAACAACGCATTTAAAGGCAGTCTGGCCACTGGGATGTGTGATTTGATCTGGATTGAAAGGATGACTAAGACACAACAAGAAGAAAGGCCAGTTGAGTTAAGTGGTATAAGAAATGGTATTCATATTTTGCTTACATGTATATAATTATTATAAAACCAAGAGAGAGAAAAGCCCTGTGAGATGTGGGTATAGGACTTGACAGTAGACTTTGGAGTAACAATAGAGTTGTGAGTAACTAGGAAAGGAGGTAAGGCCTAGGAATAAAGGTGAGGAAAACAAGGGTCAAAATCATAGTAGCATGGCACCCATAGGCTTTAGAGGAGAGAGAAGTCAAGTAGAAGAATACTTCCCCCAACTTGCTACATTAGCCTGTATCTTAATTTACATTGTTTCGCAGGACACAGTTTAACTATTCATTTAGTAATTTCTCAAAATATTTTTTCCAGAAATAATCATGTTATTTAATCGTGTGTAACAGTATTGAATAAAATTAAATACGAATGAAGAAAATAATTTTATGAAGCTGGATTATAATAGAACCCAATTCAACTAGATTTTAAAACATCAGCTATAATTGGAAAGGGGCACAGATTATCAAATCAATGGGATCAATGAACAACTCCAAAATGCAGTGACCTGTTAGAGTCACCCACTTGAGAACTAGAGGTAAGAGAGGCACTTCTGTATCATTACTAAATGCACTCAAAGAGTTATGAACCTATTAAAATATTTCTGTTTCTCAGGGTGCCCAATTTATTACAGGGAATTCACTTTTTCCTTCAGCAAAATTAAGTTCATATATTTTTGAAGAAGTTTTAGGAGTTACAAACTTTATATACACACAGAGAACACTGTGTGTGTGTGAGAAAGAGAGGGAGAGAGAAAGAGAGTATGTATAAAGGGTGGCTTGATGGAGGACCAACTGATCATTATTTTGTATTATAATTTCTTATTAACAGTATTCCTATAATTCTATCACTGGAAGACATTAAGAGGCATGATTTTGGCTATCTTAAATCTTAAAGAATAAAGATTACTGAATAATGGAAGTTAAACTTAGGTACTACAAATATTAATGCCTAACAAGCAACAGTAAAATATTAAGCAAATAAATGATGAAGAGGCCCCAGTTAGGTTACCCAAGATGCTGTAACAGATAAATCATAAATATCAGTGGTTTGGCACAAAAGAAGGATATTTCTTGCTCATATTGAGGCCAGAATCTGATGAGTGGATGACCTTTCTTGTCACCATAAGTGAACCTGAGTCTTGGAGGATTCTGAGTCTTGGAGGATTCTTTATCCATTTTGGGTTGAGAAAGGTCATAGAAGATAGTCAAGGTTGGTTTGCATGGGCTATGCTTGTACGTGGTGCCCCTCACTATGGTTCTCATTCCATTGGCTATTTTTGGTCAGATGACTTTCCCTAACCACAAGGGATACTGGGACGTGTAGTTTAGCTTTGTGATTAAGAAAAAGAAGGCATGGATTTGGCAGGCACAGCATCTGCCACTATGACTCTGGGCTCAATTACATTGCCCTTAAGATACTGTCAGAGCAAATAACGTGGGTACAAATGCTAGAGAAAAGAAAAACAGATGTCAGGAAGAATTAGGAAGGAAAAGAGGCAAGACTCTGCTAAAGTAGGCAAAATATCAAAGCAAATATTTTAAATTAATATTCCTTTCCAGAAACGGTAAAAATCACCTGCAAGTGTATAAAATTAATTTAAATCCATTTGGGCTTCAAAATCTAGACTTTTTATATCATTGACTGCATGACACTTCTTTCCAATATCACAGCTCATCTGTTTTAGAAACAGAGTCAGAAATACAAAATGACAGTTTCAAATAATAATGTAATCATAAAAATCAGAGAAAAATCAGGTCTACTAGGTCTACTGAGGTCATAAAATACATACCTTCATCAGTGTTAGCTGACTCTATTTCAGCATAAGGGAAAGCCTTCTATTCTTTTAGCCTGAATTTCGCTTTCAAAATTGTCAGAAAATATGGGGCCCAGGTTCCCTGGAGTCTCTCTTCCAATTCTCGATATCTTGAGCAGAAACAGAGCTATATGTCTAATATTTTCCTCTTACAAGAAAAGGCAAACATTTAACCTTTACTTATACTCTGAACAGATTAAAGAAAGTTGTAATATAATATAGTCATAATTGGTATTTTATATTTAGCCTCTTGCTGTAGTTCACAACTGGAAAGTATCCCTTTCCTAGAATTAACACTTAAAGTCATTTCGACCCCACTTGAACATCTAGTGACAAGTAGAGTAATCTCACTGCAGCCACACCGGCCTTTTTGCGATGCAGGCATGCTCCTACCTCAGGGCCTTGGCCGCTCCCTTTGCTTGGAACACTCTGCCCTGACGTCAGAACGGGTCTCTCAGCCGGGCGTGGTGGCTCAAGCCTGTAATCCCAGCACTTTGGGAGGCCGAGACGGGTGGATCACGAGGTCAGCAAATCGAGACCATCCTGGCTAACACGGTGAAACCCCGTCTCTACTAAAAGTACAAAAAACTAGCCGGGCGAGGTGGCGGCGCCTGTAGTCCCAGCTACTCGGGAGGCTGAGGCAGGAGAATGGCGGGAACCCGGGAGGCGGAACTTGCAGTGAGCTGAGATCCGGCCACTGCACTCCAGCCTGGGCGACAGCGAGACTCCATCTCAAAAAAAAAAAAAGAACGGGTCTCTCCCTGACTTCCATGTCTTTGCTCAGGGAGGCTTTTGTTGACCCCTGATTTACAGTTGCAGCTCAGCCCAACCTTCTTCCTCACCACTCTCCAGTCTGAGCCTTCCAAGCCTGCTTACCCTGTTCAACATTTTCTTTTTTCCATGTGATTTTTCCTTTAATATATTACACATTTTACTTAAATATTGCTTATTTTTCCATGCTAGAATTTAACTTCTATGAGGGCAAGCAAGTTTGCTTTGTAGACAAAGTATTCCACGTGCCTAGACCTGTGCCTAGTTCAAGCAGAACCTCAATAAACATCTTTTGATCAATGAATGAGCCTTTGAAAATTCATTTTTTTTTTTTTTTTTTTGAGACGGAGTTTTGCTCTTGTCCCCCAGGCTGGAGTGCAGTGGTGCGATCTTGGCTCACTGCAAGCTCCACCACTGGGGTTCAAGTGATTCTCCTGCCTCAGCCTCCTGAGTAGCTAGGATTACAAGTGCCTACTACCACGCCTGGCTAATTTTTGTATTTTTAGTGGAGACAGAGTTTCTCCATTTTGGCCAGGCTTGTCTCAAACTCTTGACCACAGGTGATCCGCCTGCCTCGGCCTTCCAAAGTGCTAGGATCACAGACATGAGCCACCAGATCCAGCCTGAAAATTCAATTTTATGCAATCCACTCACTTGGAATTCAAAATGCTAAATGTATATTATTATATGCTTTAAGTTGCTTTATGCATCGCTTATACATGGATGCATATAACTGAATGGAGTTACTAACCTTGCATATTATTCTTGATAGGTAATGTAAGGATGTTCCAGAGTCATTTTCATATGTCACTTTCAAATTAAATAATTTTAGAAGCCAATCACTGTATAAAATGTGACTTCACTTTAATTCCCTCCAACCAGTGAAACAACTGCCTGTGATCCTAATTACCAAGTTTACTGATACATTTTTAACATGGGATTAAATTTAAAATATCTAATAAAGTTAGGGAATAATATATCAGTCAGCTTCTCTTAATTCTTCTGGAGCTGCTACTGGTTAACAATTACATTGAGCCGGCAAATTATTGAGTGCTTTGTGTTTGGAATTCAAAAGTGATTAAGATGCATTTACTGCACTCTCTATAAGCTCACAAGTCTATCAAGGCATGCACACACACACACACACACACACAAATGATTATATTACACTGACTGATTACATGTAACTGAGTTGACATACTCAGTATTAGGAAGAAGCCAGAAGCATGGCCTTATGTTATAAAAAGTGCGGAACAATTGTTATCTGTACAGAAAAAAATGTAAAATTACATTGCTAACTCACACCATTCTCAAAAACAAAGTCCAGGTAGCTTAAATCCCTAAATGTAAAAAACAAATCTAAACTTTATAAAAATATAATAGAATAATATCTCTATGGCAGGCAGCAGTAAAATAATTTTTTTCCTTAAAAAATTGTATAAGAAAGATTTTCTTAAACAGAACGACAAAAGTACAAACCCTAAAGGTAAGGATTAATCAATTTGACTATAATAACATTAAAACTTTATGTGGGATAAACACATAAACCGGTAAGCCCACTACAGAGTAATTCTCTCACTGATTACAACTAAAACTTTGTACAAAATACAAAGCATCTATCGAGGAATTGGGAAAGTTAAAAAAAACAGCAACAACAAAACACAAACAAATCGTGGTAGGGAATCAAAACGTAGAGAACGAAGGCAGAATAATGGCCTGCTCAGCTAAAGAAAACTAAGATTTCTTGGGCGTACTCTAAATGAAATGCTAAAGGGAGATCTTTAAGCTGATGTAAAATGATACCAGAAAGAAACTCAGAACTTCAGAAATGGAGAGCAACAGAAATTGTAAATATTGAGTTAACATAAAAGATGATTTTTTTTCCCCCACTATTTTCTCCCTGTATGACTGTTGAAAGGAAAACTTACTCATAATATGGCCTGGGGGGTTTCAATGTACATAGATGTAGCACATGGGTCAATTGCTAAGTAAAGATGGGTGATAGAGGGTGACGGGACCAAGACGGTTGACCAGGGTAGACTGAAATTAGATGTGCATATATTACAATTTTAATTTACCAATAGGCAATGTAAAATGGAATTTAAAAAATATCCAAATAATCTGAAAGAAGTCATCGTAAAGAAACAGAAGAATGAAAACAGCAGGGACAATCAGAAAAACACATGATAAAACTAATACACCTTGTGATGGTAAATACTGAGTGTCAACTTGATTGGATTGAAGTATGCAAAGTATTGTTCCTGGGGGTGTTTGTGAGGGTGTTGCCAAAAAGAGATTAACATTTGAGTCAGTGGACTCGGGAGAGGCAGATCTTCCCTTGATCTGGGTGGGTACCATCTAATCAGCTGCCAGCACTGCAAGAATAAAGCAGAAGGAAGAACATGGAAGGACCTGACTTGCTGAGTCTTCCTTCCTTTATCTTTCTCCCATGCTGGATGCTTTTTTTTTTTTTTTTTTTGACAGAGTTTTGCTCTTGTTGCCCAGGCTGAAGTACAATGGTGCTATCTCTGCTCACTGCAACCTTCGCCTCCCCGGTTCAGGCAATTCTCCTGCCTCAGGCTCCCGAGTAGCTGAGATTACAGGCATGCACCACCACACCAAGCTAATTTTTGTATTTTTAATAGAGATGGGTTTTCACCATGTTGGCCAGGTGGTCTTGAACTCCCAACTTCAGGTGATCCACCCACGTCGGCCTCCCAAAGTGTTAGGATTACAGGCATGAGCCACTGTGCCTGGCCCTGCTTCCTTCTTTTGAACACTGGACACCAAGTTCTTCAGCTTTTGGACTCTTGGACTTACATCAGTGGTTTGCCAGGGGCTCTCAAGCCTTTGGTAACAGACTAAAGACTGCACTGTTAGCTTTCCTATTTTTGAGGTTTTGGGACTCAAACCTGGCCTCTTTGCTCCTCAGTTTGCAGATGGCCTATCGTGGGGCTTCACCTTGTGACAGTGTGAGTCAATTCTCCTTAACAAACTCCCCTTCATATATTCATCTATCATGTTAGTTCTGTCCCTCTTGAGAACCTATCAACACATACCTAAATCTAACCATATCAATAATTACATTAATAGAAATGGTCTCATGAAAGGTTGTCAGATTGGATAAAAATAAATAAGACTCATCTGTTATGTTGCCTACAGAAATCTCATGTCAAATATAGAAAGATGAATACATTAAAGTGAAGGGGTGAATTTTTTGTGGGGAGGAGGCAAAAAGTTCTAAAGTTAGAGATAGTTGCACAACATTAAGAAGTTACAAAGAAACACTGAATGTTCATAACTTAAATGCATGGGTTTTGTGGTATGTGACTTATATCTTGATAAAGCTATTTTTAAAAAGTAAAGGATGAAAAAATATACCTTGCAGACAATGAACAAAATAATGGAGTGGCTTTATTAATTTCAGACAAAGTAGACTTAAAGAAATACAAATAAAAAATGAAATTGTATAATGATGAATAGATCTTCGCCAAAAAAGATGCAATAATTTTAAGTCTTTGTATCTAAAATATAGCTTCCAAATGCATGAGGCAAAACTGATGAAACTGAAAGGTGTGGACAAAGCCACGGTATACTTGGAGACTTCTGTGCTCTTCTCTCAGGAATAGATGAAAAATGAACATGGAAAACCAGAGATGTGGAAGTGGACACAAGTAACCAAACAGACCTAATCCACACTTCCAGAAGACTCCACACAATGGAAGCAGAATACACATTTTTGTTCCAGTGCACAAGGAAATTTCACCCAGACAAGTCATATTCTGGGCCATAAAAACATTTTAGTACATTTAAGAGAACTGAAATCATACAAGGTACGCCCTCAGATCATAGCAGAAGTAAAGGAGAATTCAGTGGCAGAAAGGTACCCGGAAAACTCCAAATACTTGGAAAGCACCAGTGTTAGCCAAAGAGAAAGTCCCATGGGAAATTAGAAAATATTTTGAACTGAATGAAAATGGAAACAAAACAAATTAAGATTTGTGGGATGCAGCTATTCCAGTGTTGAGATGGAAATTTATAACTCTATTAAATGCTTTTATTAGGAGAAAAGAAACACTTCAAGTCAGTGATCTATGCTACCTATTTAAGAGAGCAGAAATAGAGACAATTAAACCCAAAGCAAGCAAAAGACAAGAAAATAAAAATAACAGAAATCAATAAAACAGGAAAACAATAGAAAAAATCAATAAAATCAAAAGCTACTTTAAAAAAATCAATCACATTGATAAACTTCTAGCTAAACAGACCAAGAAAACACAATAAGCAAAATGTTTGCCATGCATGAAACTGGCAAGGAACATCATTCAGAATACGTAGAAAATTCCTAACATCATCAAGAAAATCATGCAAACCAGTTAGGAAATAAAAGGATGTGTTTGGATTAACAAGTCTGAGAATATGTGAAAATACTGCTTGGCAACCAGGAAATATAATAAAACCACAATAAGATCCATTTTACATTGATCATATTGGCAAAAATTAAAATGAAAAATTAAACCAGGCGCTTACCAGGAGAGATGGAAAACTTCACTCCCTTCTAGAAGTATATACACTGATTTACCTTTGTAGGGGAGTAACTGGGCAATAACCACTGTGGTTGAAAATGTCCATGAGCAGAAACTTAGCACTTCCATTTCTAGGGGAATCTTTGGCAATCTTTTTACCCAATTGTAAGTTAGAGGCATTTTCAGTGATGTTAACTGTAGCATGACTGTAACATTGATAACTTGGAAATGATTTTGATGTAAGTTTTCTACTCGCTTTGGTCAACCTGTAAACATGTTCTTAAGAAAGGCCATGACCACATTTGTATGGAACTTGTTCCTCAGAAAAGTTTCCAATGGAGGAGGCATGTTTGCACCTAAAAAGCAATATGATTGTGTGTGTGTGTGTGGTGTGTGTGTGTCTGTGTGTGTGTGTGTGTTGAAAAGCTTATAGAGTCACTGGCCAGAATGTATGCTCACACCCTTGGGTGCTGTAACTTCTAGTCCTCTAGTGAAGTTGTAACTACAAAATGACCTGCATATTGGCACTGAGCACAGAGCATCATCGATCTCCCTGCATCTTTTGTGGAGATCACAGAATTAGGTTTTCTGTGGACCACAACACAACAGACCACAGGAAAACACCATCTGTTTTGTGCTCATCTGGCCCCCCGAGGCACCGCAGCACCCTAGGGCCAGCAGGAGCAGGTCGTGTGACACCTGTCCTTCAGTCCCTAATGCTTTCCTCTCCTCCTGAGCTTGCTCTCTGCCATGCTTGTTGAAGGAATATAAATATAATTTTGCACTAAGTATGTGCCGGTCATCAATAGTTTCTCATTGTATCGATACCTCAGCCCTAAAGTTGTTTTTTAATTTAGTTTAGTTTTTTTTTTTTTTGAGACAAGGTCTCTGTTGCTTAGGCTGGAGTGCAATGTGGTGTGAAGACAGCTCACTGTGGCCTCGATCTCCTGAGCTCAAGTGATCCTCCTGCCTCAGCCTCCTGAGGAGCTGGGACTACAGGTGTCAACCCTAAAGTCTGTACATTTCACCTGGAGCTAATACTTAGAATAAAATAACAAGTGGGAGGAACATGTATCGAAAAGGAAAAAAAAAAAAGTCCTACTGCAGAATAATCTGCAGAAAGTGAGATTTTTTTACACTTTAAAAGCATGCATAGCATTGGTTATTACTTGTGAATATGATATGATTTGTGAGTACACCTATGCTCAGTAAAGGTGCAAACATGGATGAAGGGCTACATGCAAACTTCATTGCGACGATTCACTTCTGGTGTGGTAGGCAGGGATGAGACTGAGAACTAGGATACATGTTTTTCCAAAAATGTAGCTCTAAGATAATAATGCAAAATGTTAAGACTGACTAAAGGTGAGTGTTTCATTAATCACTGTTTCTTTCTAAATTTATACTATTCTCTAATAAAACATTTAAAAAATCACACATATAATAGATTTTAACAAAATCCCAGAAAAATGTTGGGTTCTCTTGATCCAATCTAATCTCTAATCTCCTACATATTTTAGATAGCATCTACAACGTTAAAATTAGAACTGGTTTTTAGAATATTGACTATGCAAAGAAAGGAATATCATAATAACAATAGCAAGCAAGCTTTTTGCCTTTTTTTTTTTTTTTTTTTTTTTTTAGCACCTACCATATTCCAGGCAGCATGCTAGGCATGTTACATGTATTTTCTTTAATTCACCCCCAAAGTTACCTTTTTGTGCACTTACATGATAAGCAATGAATCTGGGATTCTTATCTAGATTGTTTTCTTACTTTCTTCACTTTAAAAACCAATTAAATTAATATTGAAATTGTTACCTAGAATTTACAGTTAGCCAGATGTTTCCAATTACTTTGTTACTCCTCCACTATACAATAATACTGCTAATTGCAGATTTCCCATCTACAAGGTGAGCTTGTAGAAATATCACAAGACTTTTTCCTCTTTAAAAACATAGTCACAGCCAGGCATGGTGGCTCACTCCTCCAATCTTAACACTTTGGTGGGGGGGCACGGATCATTTGAGGTCAGGAGTTCGAGATCAGCCTGACCAACATGGTGAAACCCCGTCTCTACTAAAAAAAAAAAAAAAAAAAGAAAAAAAAATAGGGCAGGGTGCGGTGGTTCACAAGAGTAATCCCAGCACTTTGGGAGGCCTAGGCAGGTAGATCATGAGATCAGGAGATTGAGACCATCCTGGCTAACATGGTGAAACCCTGTCTCTACTGAAAAAAATATAAAAATTAGCTGGGCGTGGTGGCATGTCCTGTAGTCCCAGCTACGCAGGAGGCTGAGGCAGTAGAATCGCTTGAACCTGGGAGGTGCAGGTTGCAGTGAGCCAAGATTGAGTCACTGCACTCCAGCCTGGGCCTCAGAGACTCCATCTCAAAAAAAAAAAAAAAGAAAGAAAAAAAAATAGCCAGGTGTGGTGGCGCATGCCTGTAATCCCAGCTACTTGGGAGACTGAGGCAGAAGACACGCTTGAACCTGGGAGGCAGAGGCTGCAGAGAGCCGAGATCGCACCATTAAACTCCAGCCTGGGACAGAGGGAGACTCCGTCTCAAACAAACAAACAAACAAAAAAAACATAGTAACTACTCTGACTTCTTATTCTCTTAAAATTTAAGGCAATTAAATCCTCCTCATTGATAATAAATAGTGTCTTAATCAGAAAAATTATGCATTTATATACATTTATGTTGTATTAATAAATACAGTGCAATTTTATGATGGAAAAATACAAAATACAGGATATGTTTTTGTTTTTTATTTTCCAGATTTCTATTTATCTCTACTGGACATGACCTTTCCCTGTTGAAAATGCTGCCATTTCACACATCAACTTAATTTACTACCTTCATTGTTTGCACATAATCTGTAAGTCAGGAGTGGTGAGTACGAATTCCCTGAACCTTGACTGTGTGAAAGCTTTGTGTGTTAGATCTCCTTCTCTTTGTAGCTCATAGATGGTTATACAAACTATATATTTATATATGTTTCCTTATGAAAGGGTTATCTTATTTATGTTCCCTGACATATCTTTAGAATTACCGTTTAATGATTAAACTAAATATTTCTACATTTCATTATTTTATCTAACACACAATTTGTTTTAATTTCATGCTATAATATATTTCAGTCTAGATAACAAATACAATGAATATAGAAAGAAGGCATTAGATTTATTTAGTGCTCTGCAACTCTTAATTGTGTGGCTCTGTGACATTACAAAATGGTTTATTTGATCATTCAGTAAAGCATATCACATAACAATTTGCTTTTTGATGAGAATCAATTGCGTATTGATTTGATGACGGCTTTCATCAGCAGCTGTGGCAGGAGTGAGCTGGATATTTATTAAGATCTTGGGTCCTAGACTGCCATTATCTTATCAAAGACCATGAATGATTTCTTACAATGAATTCCTGAACACAATCAATATGCATAATAACTTTTTATGTTCTTTACAAAAACAAATGAATATTTTTAAAAACTTGGCAAGAAATACGATAAATGCCCATAATGAAACTAAAAGAACATAAAGCACATGATATTACTGTGGAGAGCAGACTGCTGAGAGGAATAAGAAGGCATGAAGGAAAAGGTGGTAGAGTTAAAATAGTAACATAAATAGAGATAGTCTATGCTTAATGAAACAAACATCTCATTTCTCAATGTCAGGTGTGGACCCCTAAACAGATGTGTAATTAGAAATTTTTATGCTGAGGGCAAGCGCCGAGCATTTTTGTTTCTGCGTCCCCTTCTGCCATCATTCTGCCTTCAGGCCGTCCTCCCACCTCCCTGTGACTTTCATGCTTTTGCTCTATTTATAAATTGTGGGCTTCCTGTGTCAGGTTACCTGGCCCTCTGAGTCAGCAGAGGATTGCCATCATGGCAAAAAATGCAAAGAAGTCATTCTTGGCTGGATGACGCTCTCAGCAGTTCCCCCATTGCTGAGCCTCTCACCACCGAGTTACTTCTAAAGGATTGCATCATGCCAAATAGCATAAACTTTAAAAAAAAAGTAAAATCTCATAAAATGGTAAGTAGATAAATGTCATATTCCTTTCATAAATGCTGTTTAATTCCAAAGCTAATTTAGAATACTTCTATAACCTACGAAATTCTAGATTTGCGTCCTGGGAACTGCCCCAAAGCTCTGTCAAGGGCCAGTGTGTGGAATTCCATGAAGTCATATCTGACAGCCAGTTTTACTCATGCCCAGGGCTTGGGAAGTGCAAATGAACACAGCCTCATGCGCGGCACAGCCAGTGTCCTGGCTTTTGCTATTTTCAAACATTTTACGTAAAATTAATTTTCACTACTTTTATGTAAAGCCATTATAGTTTTCAAATTAATGAAAAGTTATAATGGAGTACAACATCAACTACATTTTCTATATTCTTTTTCTACATAAACCACTGAAAGAACACATTCCTCAGCCCTGGGCCCAGTCAACTGCCTGGGCCCAACACAGACACATTCACACAATTCACACATTCCTCAGCCCTGGGCCCAGTACAAACACATTGCTCCATATATCTCAACTTCCTGGGCCCCGTACAAACACACCATGTATCTCAACTTCCTGGGCCCAGTACAAACACACCATATATCTCAACTTTGGAAAAACACCACCTGGAGAGACCCCCAATAAGGTCACAACCGTTTACGGCTTTACTGAAAGCACGGGAACCAATAGAAAATTGCTAAAGGTGTAACTTAAAATGTTAACCAATTGTAATGCTGTAACCAAAAGAATTCCCTTGTTCCTCTATAACCTGTTTACATCGGGCTATAAAAAGCAAGCAAATGCATCGTTCGGGGCCCTCTTGTACGTTGAGGAATGGAGGGACCAAGTTCGAACTTGCAGTAAAGATCCTTGCCACTTGGCTTTGACTCTGGACTCTGGTGGTCTTCTTTGGGGAATAAACGGTCTGGGCATAACATCTGGGGGCTCGTCTGGGATTCCCCAAGCCCACCAGACCCCTGGTCAATGGATCTACCAGGATCAATCTGCTGATAGGTGAGCCGGCTCGTCTCCGTTTGTCTGTGTGTGTCTGTTCTGAACCTGTATCTGTGACTCGCGAGGTCTGAAACTGAAGCTGACGCAGTCCTGGCGGATGCGCTATAGGACGGCCAGCAGAGACCAGTGGGAGACGTCCCCCAGCTCTCGCCTGATTTAGATTTCTTTCTGAACTGATTCTGACCCGGGCTTCCGGAGCGCGCTTGCGGCTAGATATTATTGATACTCCAGTTTTCCTTTGCAGGAATTCTAACCCATATTCTTTTGCAGGAAGAGACTACAAACTATTACAGAATGGGTAATACCCAGATCACACCCCCGTCTCTCCTTATACATAATTTCAAGGATGTTAGGGCGAGGGGCCATGATCTTAGTATGGAAATCAGAAGGGGAAAGCTAATTACTCTGTGCTGTTCCGAATGGCCCACCTTTAATGTAGGGTGGCCACCTGAAGGGACATTCTGTCTTCCTGTCATCACTAGAGTGAAGTCCAAGGTTTTCCTACATGGGCGTGCTGGCCACCCGGATCATATCCCATATATCCTCATATGGCAGGACCTAGCTGAGAACCCGCCCCCTTGGCTGTCCCCTTTCCTATTAGCCCCTGAACCCTGTAAGGCACTGGTTGCTCGGCTGCTAAAATCCAAGCAACCGACTGCCCCCCCCCCATCCTGTTCTAACTGATAGCGGGGACCCACTGTCCACAGAACCCCCTCCCTATCCCTCCGGGCCCCAGGCCCCAGCCCCCTGGGCTGAGCCGCAGGGAGGGGCCGGCGGACGGGAGGCGGCCAGCGCACCCGAGCCCGCTGAGAGTGAAAGTAACCCTGAAGGGCCGGTGGGGCGGACGCGAGGGCGTACTTTGCGGGTTAGCCCCCCCCCCAGACTCCACAGTGGCTCTACCCCTTCGGGAAATAGGACCCCCAGATGACACAGGAATCCCCAGGCTCCAGTACTGGCCATTCTCCACCAGTGATCTGTATAACTGGAAGACTCAGAGTGCCTGGTTTTCAGACAACCCCAAAGATTTAATGACTTTACTAGATAGTGTCATGTTCACCCACCAGCCCACTTGGGATGACTGTCAGCAGCTCCTCCGAATCTTGTTCACAACAGAGGAGCGAGAGAGAATACAGGTAGAAGCTAGAAAGCTGGTCCCGGGGGACGACGGTCAACCGACTGCCAAACCTGACCTCATAAATGCGACTTTTCCTCTGACCAGACCGGCGTGGGACTACAACACGGCAGAAGGTAGGGGAACGGCTACGCCTTTATTGCCAGACTCTAATGGCGGGTCTCTGGGCAGCTGCTCGCAAGCCCACTAATTTGGCTAAAGTATACTCTGTTCTGCAGGGAAAGACAGAGAGCCCAGCTACCTACTTAGAAAGATTAATGGAAGCTTTTAGACAGTACACCCCCATAGACCCAGAAGCTCCAGGAAGTCAGGCAGCTGTTGTAATGTCTTTTGTAAGCCAGGCGGCCCCAGACATTAAAAAGAAACTCCAGAAATTAGAAGACTTAGAGGGAAAACAGCTTCAGGACCTTCTTCAGATAGCCCAGCGAGTTTACAATAATAGAGATACTCCAGAGGAAAAGCAATTTAAGGCCACTGAAAAAATGACTAAGGTCCTGGCAGCAGCGGTACAGAAAGAGCATCTACAGCCAGAGAACACCCAACCTAGGCAGTCCCCCAGACATGATAATCTGAGCAAAGACCAATGTGCTTACTGTAAGGAGGCTGGCCACTAGGTAAAAGACTGCCCCAAAAAGAAACAACAAGGACAGGGACCCCCTAGGCCTACACCCGTACTAGTCACTCAAGACGAAGACTAGGGAAGACGGAGTTCGGACCCCCTCCCCGAACCTAGGGTAACTTTGGAAGTGGAGGGGTCCCCAGTTCAGTTCTTGGTCAATACGGGAGCACAGCACTCCCGTATTTCCTAGTTAAAACTAATGGAAAATTATCCTCCAAGTCCTCGTAGGTACAAGGGGCCACAAGGATTAAGAAATACCCCTGGACGACTCACAGAACAGTAAACCTCGGAGCTAGGAATGTAACCCATTCTTTCCTGGTCATCCCTGAGAGCCCCTGTCCCCTGTTAAGGAGAGACCTACTAACTAAAATAGGAGCACAGATTCATTTCCTCCCTGAGGGGCCTGTCGTGACCAACTCCCAAAATCAACCCGTGTCCGTCCTGACTATAACCCTAGAAGATGAGTACCGGCTCCACCAGGAGCGAGCGGCCCCTGACCAGGACATAGCAACCTGGCTCCAGCAATATCCAGGAGCTTGGGCGGAAATGGGGGGCTTAGGACTAGCAAAACACCGTCCTGCCTTGTTTGTTGAACTCAAGCCTAGGACAGACCCCGTTCGGGTACGCCAATACCCGATGCCCCTAGAGGCCAAAGAAAGGATTGCACCACATATTCGCTGGCTCCTCGACCAAGGGGTCCTCCGCCCATGTCACTCGCCCTGGAATACTCCATTATTGCCGGTACGGAAACCTAATAGCAGAGAGTACAGACCTGTACAAGACTTGAGAGAAATCAATAAGAGGGTTATGGACATACATCCAACTGTGCCTAACCTGTACACCCTCCTGAGCACCCTAAACCCTAAACATCAATGGTACACTGTTTTAGATTTGAAGGATGCTTTCTTCAGTTTGCCTTTAGCCCCTCAGAGCCAGAAGCTCTTCGCCTTCGAGTGGACTGACCCTGAGAGGGGCATAAGTGGCCAACTGATATGGACCAGACTGCCGCAAGGATTCAAAAACTCTCCTACCCTGTTCGATGAGGCCCTCCATGAAGACCTGGGTGAGTACCGGCGCAAACACCCTGAAATAACCTTACTACAGTATGTTGATGACCTCCTGATTGCTGCCGAGACCCAAGAAGCTTGTATCCAAGGGACCAAGGGTCTCTTACGAGCTCTAAAGGATCTGGGCTACCGAGCCTTGGCAAAGAAAGCTCAAATCTGTAAACCAGAAGTAACATATCTGGGGTACCTGCTAAGAGGAGCGCAACGCTGGTTAACAGATGCCCGGAAGCAGACTGTTCTGCAGATCCCCAGGCCACAATCCACCCGACAAGTAAAGGAATTCCTGGGATCGGCGGGATTTTGTAGACTATGGATCCCTGGGTTCGCAGAGATGGCTAAACCCTTGTATCAGGCAACACGGGGACAACAGCCATTTAATTGGACAGAAGAAGCCGAGTCGGCTTTCCAATAGATCAAAACCGCCCTACTCTCTGCGCCCGCCCTGGGACTACCTGATGTCACCAAGCCCTTCCACTTATACGTGGACGAGAGCAAGGGTGTCGCCAAGGCAGTGCTAACTCAGAACTTAGGCCCCTGGTGGAGGCCGGTTGCCTACCTGTCAAAGAAATTAGACCCAGTGGCTGCCGGGTGGCCCCCTTGTCTCCGAATGATTGCAGCCACGGCCCTGATGGTACAAGATGCTGATAAACTTGTCATGGGTCAAAATTACGGGTCGTTACCCCACATGCCATCAAGGGTGTACTCAAACAGCCACCTAATCAATGGATAAGTAACGCCAGGCTCACCCACTACCAAGGATTACTACTAAACCCTCTCAGGATAACCTTCCTGCCCCCAACAACCTTAAACCCTGCCTCGCTGCTGCCCAACCCGGACCTGGACGCCCCGCTCCATGATTGCACCGAGATACTAGCTCAGGTGCCCGGAGTTCGAGAGGACATGCAGGACCGCCCACTTCCTGACGCAGACCTCATTTGGTTCACCGATAGGAGCAGCTTCATACACCAAGGCCAGAGGTATGCTGGAGCAGCAGTGACTTCAGAGACTGAGGTAATCCGGGCGGAACCCCTGCCCCCGGGGACATCGGCCCAGAAGGCGGAACTGATAGCGCTCACCCAAGCTCTTACCTTAGGGGCAGGGAAGAAACTGACAGTATACACAGACAGCCGATATGCTTTTGCTACGGCGCATATACCTGGGGCCATTTACAGGGAGCGAGGGTTACTAACGGCTGAAGGAAAAGAGATAGAAAACAAGCAAGAGATCCTAGCCCTGTTAACAGCCCTATGGAGACCAGAAAAATTGGCTATTGTACATTGCCCAGGGCATCAGAAACCAACCACTCCAATTGCTCAAGGCAACTTTCTGGCAGACCAAACTGCAAGGAGTGTGGCAAAGGTTCCCAGCCAACTCCTTGCACTCCAGCTCCCTGATCCGGGCCCCCGGGACTTGCCATATCTCCCTGATTATTCAGAACAAGATCTCCAGTGGATCGATAAACTTCCCCTGAAACAGATCCAGAATGGGTGGTGGACTGATACTAATGACCAAACTATCCTACCAGAAAAATTAAGACAACAAGTGTTGGAACACATCCACCGAACCACCCAGCTGGGTGCCCGGCGGATGATAGACCTGATCAGACTCTCCAAGCTCAAGATCAGACATATAGCCGAGACGGCCAGCAGCATCGTAACAAGTTGCAAAGTCTGCCAGCTTAACAACGCCTATCCCCAATCCCAGGCTGCAACGGGAACAAGGCTCAGGGGAACCAGGCCTGGTATCTACTGGGAAGTAGATTTTACTGAGATAAAGCCAAGAAAATACGGGTATCGGTACTTACTTGTCTTTGTAGATACTTTTTCAGGGTGGATTGAAGCATTCCCAACGAAAAGAGAAACCGCTCAGGTTGTAGCAAAGAAAATTCTGGAAGACATCCTCCCCAAGTATGGCTTCCCCGTCCAGGTAAGGTCAGATAATGGGCTGGCCTTCGTTGCTAAGGTAAGTCAGGATTTGGCTTCCATCCTTGGGGCAAATTGGAAACTACATTGCACTTACAGGCCCCAAAGTTCAGGACAGGTAGAGAGGATGAATCGGACCTTAAGAGAGACGTTAACTAAATTGACTATGGAGACTGGCGCTAATTGGGTGGTCCTTCTCCCCTACGCTCTGTTCCGGGCCCGTAATACCCCTTACAGACTGGGCCTTACCCCTTATGAAATCATGTATGGCAGACCCCCACCCCTGGTTCCCAGCCTAAAAGATGATCTGCTCAAATCTGAAACAGAAAATGTCTCTGAACTCTTATTTTCCCTACAAGCCTTGCAGAAAATTCATCAGGAAATCTGGCCCAAGCTGAAGGAACTATATGGGACCGGTCCCCCACTGACATCCCATCCGTACCAGCGAGGAGACTGGGTCCTGGTTAAGCGACACCGACAAGAGACCTTAGAACCCAGGTGGAAGGGACCACTCCAGGTACTCCTAACCACACCCACCGCCTGAAGGTAGAAGGCATCGTGTCGTGGATCCACTACACCCACGTCAAACCAGTGGACCCGACCTCCGACCTTCTTGGACCAATCACGGCAGCAACTGAAGCACCGACCACGTGGACTGTGGACAGAGCTAAGAACAACCCCTTAAAACTCACCCTGCGCCGGCAGCATAGCTCACTGCAAACATGCAGCTAGGTAGTCTAACCCTAACGTTAGTCGCCCTAGTGGCCACTGAGGCAAACACAAAACCAGTTCCTAATCTCTCTTTGTCTGGATATTCTGGCTTTATGAAAACGGAACCCACCCTGGGCAACCTCATAAACCCGGGAAATTATTGGCCAGTGCTGATTGCCCCTCCTCAGGGTGCAGTGACCCAATTTTGCTAAATTTTACTGGTTTTCAGATAGCTGAACCAAAGGTGCCAATGGTATGTTTTGAGTTTGATCAGACTAAATACAATTGTAAACACTATTGGTGGCACCAAAACGCAGGCTGCCCCTACAGTTACTGTAGAATGCACTCAGTCAGAGGGTGGCACGAGCGATCCGGGTGGAACTTCTACCAGCAGGGTAAAGGTGGCATCTATACTTGGATAGTTAAGGACCCTTGGAACTCCCGCTGGACCACGCCTCAACATAGGGCTGTATACTATTCGTCTTCCTCCACGTGGCCTAGCAGTCACCTCTATCTGTGGCGTGGCCTAGTTCAAGTACGGCCCCTGGTCCATGGGGATATCCAACGATAGGAAGACAGGCTAACACAAGAGTTACGTCCTTTCTCCTGGTTAGAATTATTACGAGAAGGATTAGAACTTGCTAACCTTACAGGACTTCACAGCTTGTCTGGCTGCTTTCTGTGTGCCACCCTAGGGCGTCCACCGCTAACCGCTGTCCCTCTGCCATAGGAATCCTCTACCCAAACAATCTTCAGAATCTCAGGAATGCCCCTATTCTTAATGTGCCACTGTACCTGAACCCCAGTCACGAGAAGTTTCCCTACTGTTTTTCAGGCACCAACTCCAGCCTCTGCAACATCACTGTAACGCCCCCTAACACCAACCTGAGGGCCCCGCCGGGCATATTCTTTTGGTGTAATAGAACATTATCTAAGAACCTATCTGTCCCTCTGTTACCAACCAGTTGTGTCTTCCGGTCACATTAGTTCCCCGGTTAACTCTCCTAACTGCCGGCGAGT
The DNA here is from genome assembly GCF_002776525.5 of Piliocolobus tephrosceles. Classification (NCBI taxonomy): domain Eukaryota; kingdom Metazoa; phylum Chordata; class Mammalia; order Primates; family Cercopithecidae; genus Piliocolobus; species Piliocolobus tephrosceles. The sequence goes on from NC_045455.1 coordinate 4,723,842, forward strand.
TCCTGAGGTACACCGGTAACTGGACTAGTACTGCTACTCACCCAGCCCCTAGACCGAGACCTGCACGAGCCATATTTCTCCCCCTCATTGCAGGAATCTCCCTCACATCATCCCTCATTGCGGCCGGACTGGCAGGGGGAGCCCTAGGTCACACCCTCATAGAAAGCAACAAGTTGTACCAACAATTTGCCATTGCTATGGAGGAGTCGGCTGAGTCCCTTGCCTCCCTTCAACGACAGCTCACATCTCTAGCTCAGGTAACCTTGCAGAACCGGAGGGCCCTAGACCTAGTCACTGCTGAAAAAGGTGGTACATGTATGTTCCTGAAGGAAGATTGTTGTTTTTACATAAATGAATCAGGGCTTGTAGAGAACCGGGTCCAACAGTTACGCAAGTTAAGCGTAGAAATGAAAAAACAGCAGTTTGCCTCAGCTGCAAACCAATGGTGGAATTCCTCTGTTTTATCTGTTAGCCCCCTTCCTCGGACCCCTGCTAAGTCTGCTATTTCTGCTTACCGTAGGACCTTGTGTTATGAATAGAATTTTGCGGTTTGTCAGGGAAAGGTTTGACACCATACAGCTCATGGTCCTCAGAGCCCAATACCAACCTGTAAACACTGAAACGGAGTCAGACCTATAAGACCCAAGATTGGCTCCAGAGGTACCTGAGAGAGGGGGAAATGAAAGAACACATTCCTCAGCCCTGGGCCCAGTCAACTGCCTGGGCCCAACACAAACACATTCACACAATTCACACATTCCTCGGCCCTGGGCCCAGTACAAACACATTCCTCCATATATCTCAACTTCCTGGGCCCAGTACAAACACACCATGTATCTCAACTTCCTGGGCCGAGTACAAACACACCATGTATCTCAACTTCCTGGGCCCAGTACAAACACACCATATATCTCAACT